>NW_024582437.1:172856-174301 GCF_018398535.1 Haplochromis burtoni
TTTTTTAAGCTCACCTTCAGACGCTTTCTGTGCTGCTGAAGTAAAATCAGGTTTTGCCTGCTTAGCAGGAGTTGCCGCGGTGTTATCCATGGATGATGAGCAAGGATCACTCAGAAGTGTTCGTCTCTGCTTTCGTGTCAGGCGCTTCAGTAGATTACTTGTGCTATTAACAGCAGCCGATAGTTTTTTCTCCCCAGGACATAGCTTACATATTACTGTAATGTTCTTGTCTGCTTTTTTCAGAAAAGTGAAGAGACGGGAATATGTCCATTTCATAAAACAGGCATCCGACATCTTCTGCTTTAGAATACGACTATGCAGCAAGCTGGCGCGAAATGACGTGCACCTGCACTACAGCGATGTTAAAGCGACAGAGTTTACTTTTACCTTTAGAAGATAAATTATTGAAATTAAATAATGATATTCAGCGAGTTTAATTATTTTACAATGTAACGCAAGTACATTGTAAGTAACTGTAATTAAAATACCTAAAAATGAACAGTAATCAGTTACTCTACTTTTTCAGTGGAAAAGTAATTTAATTAACGCGTTACACCCAACACTCCTCGAATGTGGGTTAAAGCTTTTATTCTAAATGTTGTTTTGGTCTCAAGTGTAGTGAATGTATGTCTGTCTCTCTAAAGCTGCTTTCAGTATAGCCCTTATTGACAAGAGATCAACACAGCAGATGGCTCCCCATGTTTAATTTGGCCAGTTTTTATTTCTGTCTCCTGACAGAACTGCATGGATCACTACACTATGAAACCATTTGTTTTCTCTTCCTGTCTTTTACTCAGTAAAAACGTTATAAATAAATTTAAAAAAAAAATTAAAATAAGGCTTTTAATCAATTCTGAGATATTGTTCTGGTCAGTTAAGTAGCACAGAGGGCTGTTAATAGGTTTGAGATGCACTAGAGGGGGAACAATGACAAAACCCCTAAAACAGGAATGGTTTTATAGGTGGAGATTACTATATTTTTCCCTTTTTCTTTTTTGATTGTTTTTTCACTAGTTTTGCATTTGGCTAGGCTCAATGTCACTACTGGTAGCACGAAATCATACCTGGACCCTACAGAGGTTACACAGGTAGTCCAACTCCTCCACAAAGAAATCCTTGGACCCATTGTCAGACCCTTCACTGGTACAGTGGTTCCCGGGTGCCTTCTACTGTATGACAACATCTGGCTTCATGTAGTGAGAGTATGGAGGCAGTTCCTGAATGATCAAGAAATTGATACCATTGACTGACCCTCAAGCTTTCCCGACCTAAACCCAACAGAACACCTCTAAGACATCCATCCAATGCTCCCAGGTTGCACCTCAGACTGTCCAGGAGCTCAATAATGCCCTGGTCCATATCTGGGAGGAGATCCCCTGAGACACTATTCATCATCTTATTATGGTAAATGGTAAATGGCCTGTATTTATATAGCGCTTTACTAG
>NW_024582437.1:175400-249200 GCF_018398535.1 Haplochromis burtoni
CACACACACACACACACACACACACACACACACACACACACACACACACACATTTTTGCAATGATTCAAACTTTCTGAATAAAACAGTGCTAAAGAGAATCTCTACCTGAGACAAATTTTAATCAAATAAACTCAGGAAGTAGTGTATAAAGTGAATGACCCAGAGACTTTGATAGTTTCTGATTCTACTGGTTTCTTTTTCCATTCTCCACCCTTATTCTGCTGTCTCACTGTCTCCAGGGAAAGGGAAGAACATCTGAAGATGATCACAGAGGGCATGTTCATACGTAGTCTTTCAGGGCCCCAACTGTTGAGAATATAGTGAAGCAGAGAAGGTCATCATATCTGTGGGCGCTTGGCAGGATGACTCATGCCGGGTTATATATTGGTCACAGCGGGGCTTCCGTTCTGGAGTTTACACACTTTTCACAGGATCATCTTTCCAACCACCATGGGGCTAAATTCCACATGTGCATGCTAACTTCTGTTACTTTTGCCTAAAGCAGGGGGTAAAGTGGACACGGACCAGCAGGTGTGATCTTTTACTTAAAAATGAAGGTAACATTCCCTCGCCACATGATGTAGGTAAATGATTTGGTTCAAAAAGACAGCATTTACCAGGGTATAAACATTTGTGAGCTGGTCTATATGAAGAGGTTGAGAAGATAATTGTATACAAATGCATGCTAAATTGAAAACTTCAATATAACCCCAAGAATGTTTTTTTGCTGTTATGATTCAGCCAAACCCTGCACACATATTGATAACCATAAGCAAAGCTCACCCTTGTGGGTATTTTTTATTTCCAGTATGAGCATCAACTTTAACTGAGCTTTTGCTCTACTTCAAACTTCAGTTAGTTCTTGGATAATATTAGTACAACTTTTTTCTTCTCAAGGGGACGCACTTGCTTAAATCACGTCTAATTAGTTGATGCACCCCTTATGAATGTAATACAGAGATGTACTTTGGTCTGGTGTCCTCACTGCTGGAAAAGACTGCAGCCGATCGGATGAGTCACCCGTCAATAAAATCAATGGAACCTTCATTTTCCTAGTGGCATCAATGCGGCTGTTATTGCACGCATGCAAAAGAGATATTAGTTGTTACAGGACGTACTATGACTATAGCAACAAGGACATTTAGTTAGTGCATTGAATAGTAACAAAGATATCATACATATGTTTAAGTCAAATCTGAATAAGATAAGAATAAGATACTATATACAATAGAATGAAATACAATGTTGTCAGAAAAAGAGAATTGCAATTAGTGTTATTGCACATGTGTGGATGTGTGTGTTAGATCCTTGTTGTGGAGTCTGACAGCAGCAGGAAGGAAAGACCTGCGGAATCTCTCTGTCCCACCATGCCTTGTAAACCTGCAGTCTCTCTCTTGCTATTACACATAGCCCTGACTCAGACCTCCGTAATGCAAATGTGTAACTTGAAATAACATATTTGCATTACTAGATCAGTAATTAGCAAAATAGCACCTTTGTTGTTATTTTTATTTCTCCCCTCTTTTCACCTCTTGTGATTAGACGCATCTCCTTTCTCATCTTCACCCTCTGTGAACTCTGTGTTGACTTTTGATCCATTTAGCAGCTCATTAGTTGACTGGTACTGCAGGCCAGGAGTGGAACCAATATGTATCAGGTTCCTGCAAGCCCCCAAATTGGAAGAAAATTAGATTTTACCTTTATAAAACTGATAAAGTTGATAACAGGTGCTCTTCAAACTCAAATTGATTGGGTTTGACATTAGGACTTTAACAGTATTGAACTGAGGTAGAGTTACTTACAGTTACTGGGTTTTAAAATGGAGTGAGGCTCTGGCTCCATTGATCTGGATACAAGTGCTTGGTGATGGAACATACAGTGTGATGTCATGACAGTGGGGTTGACAGCCTTTATCCTTGTGTCCCCTCTTGTGGCTAGTTGCACATGGACACATATTTTTGTCATTAGTTCTGGGTCTGCCATGAATGCATTCAGCACTTTGAATAATTTCTCTCCTGATGTTCTTTGATGCAGTTCTTTGGAGAAGACAAAGTCTCCCAGTATTTTAGCATCTCATATTAAATTATATAGTGAAAAAATGGTATGTACAGGACTGCATAAAGTCCTGTGAAAAACTGAGTACACCCTTACTAATCCCATAGAAATTTAGAGTATAACTAGCACCAGGTCCTAATAATCAAATGCACTTGATTGATTTTCTGCAAGTGTGATCACTTCTATAAAAGAAGAGGTTTAGCAGTTTGCTGGCAAAGGTGTTCGTTACCACAATGCCACAATCTTACCAGGAGTGAACATCCCAGCAAATTTACCCAAAGGTCAGATCATGCAATTCTCAGAGAAATTGCCCAAAACCCAAGAACTACGTGTCAGATAATCATTCCACTATACTACGTGTCAGTTAGCATGTTAAATGTTAAAATTCATGACAGTACAATAAGAAAAAGACTGAACAAGTATGACGTGTCTGAAAGGGTAGCAAGGAAAAAGCATCTAAAAAACATGGCGCATGACTTTTGCATCTGAACAAACAACAGGATTCCTGGAATAATGTCCTTTGGACAGACAAGACTGTTACACATTTGCAAAAACCAAACACAAAATATCAGCACAAACACCTCATACTGTAACAAAACACAGGTCCCATGTCTGTGTTTTGCAGCCACAGGACCTGCACTCATTGAAGCGTTCACTGAGTTGACCATGAACTCCTCTGTATGCCACTATGTTTTAGATTCAAATGTGAGGACATCTGTCTGAGAGCTAAAGCTTGGCCTGCATGGGGTCAACCGAACCAGATAATGATCCCAAGAACAGCAACAAATCTACAACAGAATGGCTGAAAAAAGAAAAGAGTCAAGGTGCTGCAATGACCCAGTCAAGGTCCAGACCTCAGCCTTATTGAAATGACAGGATCTTAAAAGAGCTGTCCATAAATGAATGCCCACAAACCTCAACAAAGGCTGTAAAGCAAAGTGTGCCAAAATTCTTCCACAATGATGTGAGAGATTGATAGAATCATACTGAAAATGATTACTTCAATTCATTGCTGCTAAAGGTAGTTCTCAAGCCTCTGAATCATGTGTTTTAGTTTCACGGGACTACAAAGAGTCGTGTGGAAACTCTCTTTTCACATCACTGTAGATAATGGTTCAGCTACATCTGTTAGTACAGTTTTGCTCTTAATCAAGTCAAGCCTTTCCTCCTTCCTCTTCCTTCTTCCTCTTTATTACAAATTTAAACAAATAAACACTAAAAACATGCTTTTTACTGGTACAAATTTCACATAAAGAATTAATTTTGAGTTACAATTTAATATTCAAGATGTAAAGTAAACTGGACTGAAGAGAATTTCAGGCAATGATTTTGTCCTCACTTCGTTACAAACTGTAGTATATAGCATCATTCACACTCATTGACCTTTAGTTGCTTTAAAAATTGCCCGTACAGTTAAATCTCCAGCATGTGCAGGAGATTCCTCTGAACCTCTGCAGTTCCATACATTTTGTCACTCTTGTAGCTTTCACTTTAACGTCTGCCTTCAACACTTTAGGATTTATGGAGGAACCATTCTAACATCCATGAGAGGTTTATGAACCCCAGTAAAATGTTATTTTGTTCCGTCTCCCAAATGGTCAGACCACAAACCATTCAGTCGTGGCATTAACAGTCAGTATTGACCTGTTTTTCTGCTGCGGCCTGCTCCCATGGCATCCAGTCAAGACTGTGAAGACAGGCCTCCAGCCCAATCCTTTGCTCAGATGGAGAGAGCAAACTGAGCCAAGCACTTCTTATTCTACAATAGTCGGGAAAATTTGGATACTGTCCACAGCCTTTTATTGGTTCAGGCCCTCTGGGCTCTCGCCTTGATCACAGCATCAGACTTTTTCTGGGATGTTTTCGTGTGAACCAAGGATCACACAGGGTCAGACATTTTAAAGTATTGCATGTGGTGTTTGTCATTTGTGTTTGTCTGTGATCAAAATCAATGTTCAATATGGTTGCGCTGAATGGTTGTTTATTCTGACTGAAGTGAATATGGATGCCGACAGCCATCTTGGCTAACCCACTGTGTTTTATGATTTTAACATTGAACAGAAGATTGAACTCTATAAAGTTCTCAGAATATTAGATTTCAGTAAGTATTAACTTCTGAATTGTCTATCATTATTTAATTATAATTCTGTGTTCTATCAGATTGGACAAAAGAAATTATTTAACTTGTCAGCTTCAAGTCCTGTGTGAGTTTTGTAGCTAAAGATCATTACTATTGGTCCATTATTTCTGCTTTACTGTCTCAGGTGATGTTTACTTTGAAACCACACATAATAATATCTTTACTGAACTGTGGCTTGTTCTTGTTATTCAAAACTGTATGACTGGAGACAAGCTAGTAATGTGCCCCCACTGAAACACATTCATTCATTCAGTTCATGTAGTTACTGACATATTTGACATTCCCCTTCAGATCATTGACATCTAACATGTCTATTGTAATTGTTTCATCATATTTTAGGACTGAGATTTGCTTTAACCCCAAGCCTATTTGGCTGTTTCAGATGCCACTGAGAGTGTCCAGCCTACCTATCTATTCCAATGAGCAATAAATCCTGTGACGAACCTATGAATGTTATTTCCTGAAATTTGGTGGAAAGAGTGCATCTTAAACTGTACAAGGGAAAAATACATTTTCCCACCACAAAAGAATTACATGAAGGAGACATGACTAAAAACAGGCGGTGGTTTGACATAGGAATAGCACAGTGGAAAGTAAGGCTGTTGTGGTTGGAGCAGTGGAGAGCTAGGTACTATGCTATGTACTTTTGCCTGTAAACCAAAGGCTAAATTCACAACTCGTTATCATGGGGTGGGGTGGGGAGTGTGTGTTTGTGTGGTGGTGGTATGAGGGTCGACCATAAGTTTTAAAAAAGTTACCAGCCTTTTAGAGAAGCAGGTTCACCTTTACGAAATTATTATATGACTAACAGCATGTCATAGGTTTTATTTAAAGCGTTTTGCACAATTCTGACCTTAAATCTGTAGCTTCACTCACATTTCTTTCACTCTCTCTGTTTTTATATTGCACTCCATATCCCTCCCCTCCCTGAGCCTGGTTCTGTCAGAGGTTTCTTCCTGTTAAAAGGTATTTTTTTCTTTCCCACTGTCACCAAGTGTTGGTCATAGGGGGCTGTATCAACAGCAGATCAAATAACTGGACAATGTCAAAGGAGTCTTTCACATGAGGAATTCACGTCTTTGCAGTTTCTCACAGAATCAAAGATTTTAAAAGAAGCTGTCATTACCATGTAAAATCTGAATTGTGTAAGTAAAGTAAAGTAAAATTTTATTTATATAGCATCTTTCTAGATACAAAGATCACAAAGTGCTTGTTGGAATTTAGCAAGAACACAGCCTTAAGGCACTTTGGATTCAAGCTCCAGCCTCCTTATGACAGTGCTAACAGCGCATCACCGTGCCGCTAACTCAGATAATATATAGTCAAAATGCAAGTTTAAAAAGGTGGAAAGATAGTATGTACAACTGGATGTAACTATGCAACTGGATCGCTATTGCTAGATTATTTACTTGATCATATTTAAGTTATTATTGTGACATTCATCGATTTACTTTGTTGAATATTACCACTGATTACCATCATTATTTGCATGTCACTAGACCTGTTGATAATATGTTTATCTTGTATATGTTCAGCTTTCCTGTCCTGCCCTCTGGCAATACGAATAAACGCCACTTTGACACTGGTCAGAGATTATGAATGTTAATACTGATAGAAACACTACATACTGGAAAACAAGCCTCAGCCCTCTATTTGTCAAAGTTGAATGTTTTGTCTTCTTTTTCTAATGTGATTGGATGCCTCGAGCATTTTTTCCTCATTCATTTCAGTTGACGTACATGTTAAATCTTTACATGATAGCTAGATATACGAGTCGCCTTTCTCGCTCGCTGTGTGTTAATAGACCTCTTTGCATTCAGTCATTACTTGTTATTAATCTCTGGCTCGCTTCGACAGCATGTCATTTGTCTTGTCTTCCTTCTGTCACCCCAGCCAGTTGCAGCAGATGGCCCCTAGTTGACCCTGATTCTGCTGGAGGTTTCTTCCTGTTAAAAGGGAGTTTTTCCTTCCCACTGTCGCCAAAGTGCTTGCTCATATGATTGTTGGATTTCTCTCTGTATGTATTACTGTATTACTGCCTTGAGGCAACTGTTGTTGTGATTTGGCTCTGTATAACTAAAACTGAATTGAATTGAACTAAATATATACTAATTCGAACAACAGAAAGGATAAATATTGCCTTTTAACACAGTTGTTACATGCTGTGATGCCACTTGGCTGAATAAAAATGCGTGTTGTGTTTACTTGTGCACTTGTTATCCTGGTTAGGATTTTTGAGGGACATGCACATATAAAATGACATCTTAATTCCTGTTACCTACTGGACTGATTTGGTGTCATAATGTGAGCTCAAAGCTATAACACAGGAATCTATATGTGAGCAGCCTCTGTGAAAAAGCTACCCGGCCGCTATGCAATCACAAATTTAAAATGCATGACATTTTAATACAAACTAAAAAAAAAAAAAAATCAGTAAGCTATATGCAGTCATTGTATACAATTTGCACCATCGGTACTACAACTTTCACCTCAATCTTAACCAAACTGCACATGTGGTACAGCAAGATGGAGGTTAATCTGTGGAAACTGTGCTGCCACAGTCACCAGCGCTGTGACAGGTATATTTCCACGTGTCCTCTTCTCAGGGCAGTTAATCAATCAAGCCTACAAGCAATAAAAGCAAAAAGGGGGTGTGATTATTATTCTACTAAATGTGATGCTGTCAGGGTGCCATTTTTTTCCTCCTTTGCTTCATTGCTTTTTTTTTTTTACAGCTGGTCATAGATGAATGTTTTATGGCCCCCCCAGCTCCTAGCACACGGGCGATTCGGTAATGGGGGCCTCATATTCCCGTAAGACTACTTTTTAAACAGACTGACATTGTAATTATTGCTGGAAAAGGGCTGTGATACAGCAAAAAAAGGAGAGCGTATCTTTGTGTGGCCTGTGTAAAAAAGCTCTCCTGGAAGCCTGGGGCCATATGACTGCATGAAAAGACCTCGGCACCAAAAGCTCGCACGACCCTCACTGATGGCTCAGCCTGTGGAAACCATCCTGAATGTCTTATTTATTTATTTTTTGGGGTTCTGAAATAACAATGAGGAACAATGGAGGCGCCAGCCCGCAACCCATGCTAATCTCGACACACCTAGTTTAGTGTTTAACTGACGCTCGACGCACCACTCGGTATTAATGCAGCTATGTAGCGTTTTTGTGCTAAAGAGAGAAGGTTGACAAATAAAAAGAGTGTTAGAGAGTTATGGGGTGGCTTATTGGACCCAGGCTGAGGATCCTGGCCTGAGCAGAGGTCTGAGCTGTGAGGTCATCCAGACAGAAGATTAAGATTTTACACGTTAGCGGTTGTCGCTCTGTGGGTGGTGCGCAGCAAGGACAGGGGCCAACGTATTAGCTGTCATACTTGTACCCACATATTGGATTTCTGTGAAATAATATTTGGGTTTCTGGACTCCTCTGCCCCACATTTAGTCCAGACTGTTCACATAGCCTCAAAACCCCCGGAGAAGCATGTGAAAATCTAAAAGATAGCACTTCAAAACCAAGAAGAATGTGTAATAATACCCAGAGGCCAAACTCGTGTTTCCTTCCATATCATTCACTGCATTTCTCATGTAGTCTGATTTATTTGTGATTTATTTTTTTCTGAAATGACAGAAGTAAAATAAACCACATAAGACTGTCATGAAACTTTTGAATAAATTTCACAAAGAAGTTGTCTTGATAACATTTTAAAGTATGTCTGACTGCAGCGCTAATACAATTCTGAAAGACTCTCTCCATTTACGTTTAAAATTTGAATATGATACTCAGCTATGGCGTTCAGTTGTCTCTTAGCTTGGCTGAAGAATGTGGAGGGACTTGTCTGAAATACGTTTTCCTTTTTACTGCTTCCTAGAAACCACGGTGCATATCTTGTGGTCATTTTTTAATTAAGACAATTCAAAGAAAACTTTAAACTTTTTATTCTTCGTGCATCTGTCAGAGTAGCATTCCTCATGGGCCTGTTCTGAAAAAAAAAAAAGTTAAATGGACAAATGTGCAATGTACATGATATCGATTTTGTTCATTTTGGTTGAGTGAATTTAGTTTTTAGGTTATTATTATTATTATTATTATTATTATTATTATTATTATTATTATTATTGTTGTTGTTAATAATATCGTTATTAATATTATATAATTAATTGAATATAATTATGCTCATATGCTTCCAAGTCAATCATTCCATCCTGCCTTTTATGCATAGGGCATCCTAATATAAAAGATGCTGATTGCTAATGCAAAAAAAGGGGGGTAAAAGAAAAAAATCATGAAAAAGTTATTTTTTTGTAATTAAATTCAAAAAGTTATATTTCAAATGTTTCAAGTCTTTTAAAAAAAGTTGTTCATAATTATGGCATATACCTCATAAAATCAGAAATCCACTGTCTCAATGTCTCAATCTTAATCTAGTTTACTGCAGTCAGTGAAAAAGTGATTTTTCTGCAAAGTCTGGCTGCTCACAGAGTGCCGTATCAAAGCATATCAAAAGAAAGAAAGATGACTGGAAAAACGTGAAGAGAAGAGGCGTAAAAACAGAAGGGATGACCACTGCCTGCAGACATCTTTAGGAAAGGGGCTACAAGGGACGATTATTGACTTGCCTTTCAGAACTCTGACCTTTCTGTGCTGTACTGTAAAAGTCTTTGTCATTGATCTTAGGAAATGTTTTAATCATTTAATTTGAGATGTTTCTGTAAGACGGAATCATAAAAAATGAAAGCAAAGAAAAGACTTGAAATATTTAAGTTTAGATGTAATAGATATAGTGTATGAAAGTTTACTTTTTTAAATAAATTTTTTTTAAAAATCTGATATTCTGATGCACTAGCACATCAGTCTCTCACGCCTTAGTTTAGAGGTTGCAGGCCCAGATAAGTTGATGCTGTTTCCTTTAGGTCTTTTTTTAATGCACTGTTTTAACTTTGTGTTTGTGAATGCAGCAGTGACTGCGATGTTCTAGGTGTGTTTGCTGACATTAACTTCATAATGGATTCATATTCGTTTTTGATGAATTGCCAGCTGGGAGCTGAAAATCACAGGGGTTAACTGACTGTTTACAGATCTTTGGATTTCTCTGCAAGATTTCTCTGACAATTTGAATGTTCTCTAAATGATGAAAAAACCCAAATCTTTGCATTTTTAGGCTGAGATATGTTACTACTTTTTTGAACTATTTGTTCTCTTTGTCATTCTTAAAGGCTTATTGTAACAGGCTTTTTTTTTTTACCCAGTCATGTCACTCAATTGTTGCTAAACAGTGCTAAATAATTTTCGAGTGAGCAGCTGGGTCTTTCTTTAAGCATCACAAAACTCTTTCACATCCTTTCCTGAGTTTTAACATTAGTTCTCTTTGTATTACTTGCTAATAAATATGTTATTTTTTGATTTGCAAACTACAGTTACATTCCACACATTCCACAATTGTAGGCATTTGGACAGACAGAATGGAGAATTCATACATTTTTTAGAAGCAAAAATGAAATAAGATACAGCCATCTTTCTACATATAAGATGTTTTTCCATCTTATTCTTAGGATCACATAGAACTGAAAGACAGGTAGAAACAGTGAAGCTTCACAGAGGAATTGCATAGACATTTTCTAGATTGCATGAACTTTAATGACAGATTTCATTTAGTTATTCACAATAGGGCTGCCACAATTAGTCGACTATCAAAATTGTCGACGACTAATTTAATAGTCGACGCGTCATGTGAAGCTTTGTAAGATTCCAAAAGGCGCAGGAATTAAGTATTAGGATTTAGGAGTGTAATAACGGATGTACAAGGATACCAGCTGCCGTTAAACCCCGAAGAAGAAGAAGAAGCTGTGTCCCAGAGTTCATAGCGCGGCCCTGCTCAGTTTCCAGCAGCTAGTTAGTTTTAATATTACTCTTATTATTCTTTCTGGGTCACAAAATAAACGTTTACATGTTTTCAGGCGAGAATGTAGCTGTGTAAACCTCAAATATCTGCTCAGTTTATCAAGACACCACATATTTTCAAAAGCGCTCCGACGTTTTTGGATACGTCTGTTACCCACTAGCTCGATAGCTAGCAAGGCTCACTAGAGCCCGTGAGAACACCGGACTCCGGGCAAATCGTTTTCAAACCCACCGCCGTCTTTTGCTATCCAGGTTAAACATGATATATAAGTCACTTAGATAACTTAAAAATTATATTGTTTGGCTTTTTTTTAGTGTTTTATTTGTTCCTGAGTAAATCGGTTTGGCTGAGATTAAAGTTATCGTTTTTACACAACTGAATAAACGTCAAGCAGACAACTGATTACCAGAAGTGTGAGCTGCTCAAGAATATACTCCGGTGTCCTGTAATATTTTACATATTTTAGATAGCAAGGAGCAGACGGCTGAGTTTATTAAACTCCACCGAAACAATCTGCAAATTTCATTAAAATGTAATAAACTATCATCTTGTCTTTATTTTTTGTTAGCACATACCTTAAACACTTAAAGCTGTAAACTAATTATAGTTATAGAAGAGCAGGTGCATGCTGGTGCAATAAGCTGTATGTTTTACGTCCAATGGATGCATGATCTGATTAGCCGACTAATTGCAAAAATAATCGGTGACTAGTCGACTATCAAAATAATCGTTTGTGGCAGCCCTAATTCACAAAGGTGTAACAAAGTGCACTCTAAAGAGAGCCAAAGACTGTTAGAATCAGTGGTTAAATCAGATGTCTGAGCCGTTTCCCTTTGATTATAGCTTCAGTTTTGATGAAAATTTCTGGTAGAAAGTCTGAAGCTGCCAGTAAGATGTACATTTTTAATGCCTTCTACTTTGAATCCTAGAGAACAATCCAGGTCTTGGAGAGCATGAATACATCCATGACTGGAGCCAACAGTAAGCTCCTGAATATTTTAACATATTTTCAGTCAATTTTCTGTTAATGCAGGCTAATTAGGAATTGCTTATTCGTTGCAAAAGAGAAAAGAAGTCACTCATTTGGACCACAACACCGTTGATAGACCTCACATTCCACCCAGTAATGATATAATGGGAATTACCACATTTTTGACTGCCTGACTGTGAAAACAGTCATGGTTAGCAGTCATAACAGAACAAGAGCAAACCTCCGCAGTCATAATTCTGCCTCAGAGGCAACGGAGTCACTGGCACGAACACAGCCACTGACGTTGAATAAAAACTGAACACTGTCAAGGTCACAGTGCCACAATCCTCTCAAGCGCATTGCTTTGGGAAGTGGGAGATGTTGAAACACATGTTTTTCATATTGGCTTTGTGGCGTGGAGTTGATGAGTGCTCTGTTACATTAGCACAGCATGCAGCGCTGCTGTAGGAATCGCATTCAATTTCATCTCTCCCTAATTACTCGCAATAAGCTCTCACTCGATTTACACGAATCCCTCTCAGGAGCCGCACTGCCGTAAGAGTCATCAGCGACCTGGTATCCTTTTCAGTGGTAATATTAGTGTGTTTCAGTACCCTCGAAAGGTCCATTAAAAAGGCCCTTCAACAACATCATTAAGACAATTTACATTTGAGGATCAAGCAAAAGCAGCATGTGTTTCTTTTTTTTTTTAAAGCTTAAAGTTTTCCCATGAGAAATGGAAATGGAAACCAAACATTAAAGCCCTAAAATAAATAGCCTTTTATGATTTACTTTATTGACCTGAAGCAGAGGTGGGAATATTAAGGACTTTCCGACCTGGACACTGTCATAATCTCTCAGCCTTTGCTCGCCAGGATATTTTATATTTGCCCTGCCTTGCCCTCAGTGCACCTGGCTGTGTAAATAAGATGGGATTTGTGCTGGGCTTGTTAATGATGTTTGGAAGTATGTTATGGTCATGAAAGTAGTAGTAAAGTAATAAATAATGAGCAGATCTCGTCCAAAGTATGCACGCTCTCATGTGGATGGATTTGACATTGTTCAGAGCTGTCAGATTAATTTGTGTTTGTCCTGTCTCCTTTTCCTACCCTTTTCCCCGTACACACATGCACACACACACTGTACTATCCTCTTCTAGGAACAAATGAAAATGGACATATAGTTAATAATATTAAAAGGAGTCCAACATTGGCTATCTTCAGTGCCCTATACCTCAGTCTCCTGCTTCGTCTGACCCATTGGTTTCAGTGATAAAGCAGGTCGTTTCCCAATTACACCGCTGCTGTCACTGCAGAGTAGCCAGAGAGCAGTTTCATGCACCCTCCTTCATTTGTCTCCATCAGAGTCAAGGGCACATATGTGTAACATTGCAGCATTTCACTGGCTCTTGATTCTAAAGTTCATGGCAAATGTCTGCTGTATGTACAGAAAGCAGTGCACCTATGCATTTGTCACATTTTATTCATTAAAAAAGCCCTTTGGCATTTCATGATACATGCATACACCTACTTGTCATGGCATATCGCCACTTTCTAGGGATTACCATGATCCATCGAAAGTGGAACAGTGAACCTAATCCTGTCCAGAGATAAGTAAACAATGCTAATCACATTTAATATATTATCTCTTAAGTTGCACAATAACTGTGTATATTTATACACCCTGAAGAGTTTTATGCTGGTTATGTAGAAACTTTGTTCTATAACTCTGAGGCAAAAGGGAAAGACCCTGCATCCTTCCAAGTTATAGTCATACATAAACCCATCTGACCTACTATAAAAGCCATAATAAATCACTTTTACATGTTGGTTGTTTTTGTAGATTTAACCAACACTTAGTGAACTTTAACTGTACTGGTTGGCGGATTTTATTTCTTCTGCTTTCCTCTGTTTCTGGTTCTTGTATGGAGGATCAGAGCTGTGTCTTCAACTATAATGCAGCAGATTGTAGTTGAAGAGTCTGCAGTTTCCAAGCTCAAAGGCTTTGCATCAGGTCTGCAGTAGAATCGGTTCTGGAGTAGTCAATGTTTAGACCAGTGAGTGATCTCAAAAATAGCCTCGCTGGAAACCATCCAGACATGCATGAGAAGATGAGCTTCAACAGGAGATCAGCCAAATTTAAGAGATGAAGAGAAAATAATAATGGGAACAAACTAAAGAAAATAAAGGAAATAAAGGACAAATAAAGCAAATTTCCAATAACAACTTTGAGAGGTGCAGTGGAAAATGTGCTGTCTTTGGTATCATTTTCTGCAAACTCTCTGGCCAGTTTTTGGAGGGCCAATGGAAATAAGTGCTAGACCGGACTCCCAGAGATCACAATATTGCTGTGTTTTTCAAAATAAAACATGCCAAAGCTGCAACCAGCTACCCCATTATCTTCATATAAAGTTACACATTCTCTTTATCACATGCATTTTGCAGTAGTTGTGACTGACTCATCATTTTTATGGAAAGCATCCCCTACAAACGTCAGAGTCCTCCTCTCCTGCCTCTCACCCTTTCACCCCAGAAGAGAGTTTATATTCTTGTTTACAGCAACATGCCAGCAGCCCTCTAGCCACACAAATGCTTCTTATTTTCACTGCAACCCTCTCTCTGTCTCTTTTTGTGAGGCTTTTGCCAGAGCAGGACGGCTCTTTGGGTTTAGGAAAGAAAAGGCCTGACAGCTGCCAACAACCATCGGTGGTTGAGAAACAATGGCACGCCCTGTGTGATTCTCATTGCTCCTCGAACCTAAGACGTCCTCCCTGCTGTAATCCTCTGTTTCTTTTATTCGTCAGATCACGGTTGCCTCCTCTGATTGGTTGTGTCAGCTTTGGCCCAGGAACACTGAGACGACCTGACCAACATGGTCAAGCCCCTTGCCAAGAGGACAGAAAAGAAAGAAAGGGGGAATGAGAGAAATGCTTTAATTGCTGCAAGAATCTAGACAGTTTGGGAGAATTTCCTTAAGAAATGTGTGGTTAATAAGACAGGCGAAAAGTGGCGGTGCGATCCAGCGGACTCGAATTTGCTCCACTTCCTGTTCTGCAACTTGTGTGGCAGATGCTCTTGGTTTTGGCCCGGCTGGGACAACGGCTGAAGAGTCATGAGCAATTTTAAAAGTGCGGCTGGGTGGGTGGGGTTAGGGGAGGGTTGTGTTTGTCACAGCAACAGAGGTGGTAGTGGTTATAGCGATGTAGGGGAAAGCCATGGGTAATAGATGTTGACAGATGCGGAATGGGTCGACATGTTCAAGATGCAAAGGGAAACAACTGAGGAAAGATGACTGAGCATGGGCGGTCCCCAAGTCCACACTTTGCAGCCAGCTGATAACAACTGCAATTCTGACATATGTTTTTTCATCGATTTGAGATTTTTCTGAAATACCTCTACTATTTCCCGATATTGGAAGATTTGTTCACACAGTAGCTATTAGTCATTTCTGTGGATATGTGTAAAGCTTCTTCGAGCCCATTGCTTTGGCCTGATGCTTAGAACTGTGAAAGTGATCAGCGCTGCGGTTTCTGTCTGCATTTCAAACATCTCCGGCAGTTTAATTCAGTGTTTGATCCTGACAGAAAATATTTAAATAAAGCCCAAAATTGTGTCATCAAATACCAACACACACACAGTTCACTTTGGAGAGGTTTGGAGCAAAGACACGTTTAGGCCCGTTTTAGTGAGTTTATTGGAGTGGACGCATGGGGAGAACAAGATTAATGGCTTCAGCTTTATCTTGGCAAATCAAATTCCAATAAAGCTTAAAGAAAAATTAAAATCTGGCCAGTGCGAGCACTAAACTGCCACTTGATTGATGCATGAGGCTAAAAGTAGTTCCAAAAAATCTGCAGGTGATTCTTTTACAGCCCAGACATCCAATCCAAACGCAGGAGTTTTTATTAGCGGCCGATTGTTGATACAGGGATGCTCATTTCCTAAATGAAATGCAGCTCATCTGTGCGTGCCTGTCAGAGAGAAAGATTTATAATGACCTGGTTGAACATTTCATTGCTGGACATTTAATTAGAACTCCTTATTCTTTGTTTAAAACCAATAATTCAAGTAAAATGAGTCCAACAACCTGCACTAAGGATCATATTCAGAGCTTCCTTTTGGCTGCCTATTACAATTCTTTTATGCTGTTACTTGAGATTGAGTCAGTCATACAAACCGAAATCCCGACGTGCTTTTGAGGAAAATGAAACAGTTTCTTATTCTAGATCGCTGCAGTCAAATAACATTTTTTCCCCTCACAGAGTTCACACAGTTCAGAGAAATTGAGAGACACTTCAACAGGGAGAATGCAAAAATACCATTGTGGGACTGGAGCTACAAGTTGGGTCTAACCAAACAGGACTTTGTTCCAAGGACTCGAGCTTTTCACAAAGAGAAGGCTTTGTTTTTATACTTTGATAGTTTGAAAAATCAGACATCTCTGAGTGAAGAAATTATCTCTTGCCATTATGCAGAATCTCTGAGGGTAATTCTCCAGCAGAAGAATTTTAGAGATTCTCACTCTGTAGCTGTTTTCACGGGTGAACTTCAGACAGTAATGGGAGGATATGTTGCAGCGTTTTCTGAAGTTGCCCTTTCTTATATGTAGCAAACAGCTGAAAATGGTACACTTTCAACTAAACATGTGTCCTTGTCCTTTGATTTAACCTCCTTTGGTTTACAACCACAAATCAAAAAAGTTGGGCCTCTATGTAACATATAAAATAACAACAAAGTGCAAAGATTTGCAAATGTCTCAAACACATATCTCATTCACAATAAAACATAGAAAATATATCAAATGTTTAAACTGAGTCATTTTACTATTTCAGGAAAAACAGTGACTCATTTTGATTGTAATGTCAGTAACACATTTCAATGAAGTTGGGAGAGGAACATGTTTACTACTCTGTAGCATGCCCCCCTTGACAGTCCCTAAATACCTGGGAGACCATCTGTTGGACTTTTGGGAGAGGAATATTGTCCCATTCTCGTTGCTCAACAGTCCTGGGTCTTCTTTGCCATGTTTTCCATTTCACGATGCTCCAAATGTTTCAGCTGATGAATGGTCTACACTGAAGGCAGGTCAATTCAGTACCTGGACTGTTCCATTATGAAGCCGTGTTGTTTTAATAGATGCAGTGTCCAAGGCCACCCCTGAAAGCGCTGTTGTCTGGATGGGAGCATATGTTGCTCCAAAACCTGTGTATTCCTTTCAGCACCAGTAGCACCATTCTAGGTGTGCAAGTGCCCATTCTTTAGGCACCACCACACCATCAGAGATGCAGACTTTTGATAACACTGGTAACAAGCTGGATAGTGCCTCCCTTGATGCAGTGCCCACTTTGTCTCAGTACATTTGAAATGAGTTTGGTCCAGAGTAGCCGGCAGCGTTCCTGGATCATGCTCACATACAGCTTCTTCTTTACGTAATAGAGCTTTAACCTGGATTTAGGGACTCTCTGGCAATTTTCCTTATATGCAGTGTTTTCTGAAAACATTCTTGAACCCAAGCAGTGAAAACAGGGATGAGATCAAGGGCAATATTACTTTTCTGTCTTGTCCCTTGCACACAGACAGTTTTTTGATGATACTATGTAGCTGATGAGATATTCAAAGTCTTTTACCCTGAGAAACATCTGATAATGTCACACAATTTGTAGACACAGTTTATTTTGTAGATTTGTCTGCTTCTTCATATCTTTACTTTCGAGAAACTGAGTGCCTAAACGCCTCACTTAGATGCTTTTTCCTGTGCAATTCATTGCACTATGTTTATGTTTATGCAGCATCCCAACCATGCTATCCTTACCTTGTCGCTAATGGCCATCACATCCAGTTTATACTTGGCTGGTTAGACGCAGCTGAATTTCCAACTGTGCTGCATCAGACATTTGCGTTCTCACATGAAACCCCTTTGGGAAATGAAACAAAACTTCAGGACTGCTGTGGATGTGGGAAAACAACTTATTTTTATTGCTGTGACTGTCTCATTTATTCTCTGCTCTCACTTTCATTCCTGCTGCCCTCCTAATATCAGTGCTGTCTAACATCTATCATTTGCATTTTGTACAATCATACAATAGATTAACTCCAGGCTATATCTCCTGTACCTCATTCACAGTAGGATACCCTCCTGACCTCAGGGTTCAGCATAGGGCCAACATATGGCGCTCTTACAGGTACTGAGAGCTGAGGCTGCTAGAGGGAGGCAAGATGGATGGAAACTATTATGGGTAAAGCGCTCCTTGAGGCCTGTGTCATAAAGCCTATCTGACTATCAGACTAGATATATATGGGTGACAGGACAGGAAAACATGATATTGCCTTCTGATATTTTGGACTCATTACACATTTTTTGCCACAATACAGGGCAAAAAATGTGATACTTAAGCAAAGATTTGTAAAAAGAAGAACAAAGACACACACAACCACCCACACAAAACTTTTTTCTCTTTTAAATAAACATGACAATATTTTCTCGCTTCATACCATTAGCTGTACTCCAGGATAATGCACATTAACACCAGTGTAGGGTCATGAGACAGAGCCAGGGGAATGTATGGGGCTGGTGTGGTGGCCTGTGGTCGTGTGCCAGTCAGGCCATCATCGAGAGAAGGCCATCCCCGCGAGAGAAGATATCACCATAGCCTGGTTGGCTGACAGTTTCAGGGCCCTTATTGAAAAATCAATGTCCATTTGTGCGTCCAGCTCACCTGGCCGTCTGCCAGCTCGGCTGAAGTCACCTAATGAAGCCTGATCCCGTTACCTGATTCCTGATTCACTGAGTCAAAGTGACTTTGCAGCTGAAGTCATCCACCCATCAGAGACCTCGGGGATGAGTTCAACGTGAACCAGGCAGCATGCTGTTGTTGTTGTTGTTTCAGTTTGTATCCTCCTGTTCTTTTTGGTGTAGAGCAGCGGGCAGACCTGCATATCTGCAGGCGACATGAATCATTCATAGTGAAAGCTGATGGTTAGCTTAATGCTTGTTAGAGCTTATCAGAGCATATTTTGATTAAATTAACACAACCATACTTTAAAAACACTTATCATTTACAGACATGAAAATATTCTTTTTCACAAAGTGAAAAGAAAAATTGATGTTTCAAACATCCACTCTTATGCTGCATCAATGGCATCTTGAAGTGACCATAATCACCAGTTTTCTGACTTGTAAATAGCATACACATCATGTGAGTTGAAATCATGAGCAGAAAATTCTTCTGAAAGTTCCACTTTTCTGACTTAATGATATAGTAACAATGCAGAAGTGCCTGAAAAAGCAGATGATGTCTCACATCAGCCAAATCCTGTCGTATGAGGTAATTAAACACAAATCTAATAGACAGAGCAGTATTATTGCACATTATTCATGTCAGGAAACAACTTTACTGTACTGCCTTGATGTGAATACCGATGGGAATTTTACCAAACTTTACAATCCAACCTATATACCATGAATTTTAATGCTCATGCGTGAGCCAAATACTGCAAGAAATCAAATTCTTCTCATTCCTGCTTCTTTACAAGGCAGGAATCCTGGCTGCCCACTCACTGGCTACAAATACACTTAACAAACTTTCAGATCAGTTTATAGTTTAGAGGCAAGTGCGAGAACACAGTTAGAAGGTGTTTAATTCGCCTATATTTGACCACATTTACAAATATTTGTAGGGATGAACGTAAGTGTGTTGTATATGGAGGGAGAGAAGCTGAGTACTAAATTATTAAACTGTTTCCTCAAAATAGATAAGGTAGGATGAGATACATTCCTGTAATCATCCTGCAATCATTCCTGTTTTAGCATTTGGAAAACTTGGGTAACCCTCTCTCTAATAGCATACCGTAAATGACTCACACCAGGATGGATGGCTAAAACCAAAATGCAGCCTGTTTCCTAGACTATACACTGTACAGTAGATTGTAGCTGTGGTCATCTTTTCAAACTCTGTGGATAGACCACTGTAATATCACAGCTGAGACTGAGGCTTTTCTTCCAGTCACTCCACTCACAGTTTACCATTAGATGGATAGAAGGACTACACTATGGTATTGTGCATTGTGATTCATTTTTAGCCCATGCAAGGACTGTGGTCTAATTGCGTCCGGGAAACCTTTCCTGTGTGTAAACGCTCGGCCACTCTGACTGATCATTATGTTAAATGTCAGCTGGCTCTAAAGTTGTGGCTGTGGCAGCTGAGCAGCAAAGCCACCCTACTTCGGTGGATTACTGCTCTCTGAAGTTTCATCTAGCCGCGGATGAGTGGCCAACAGCGGCAGCAGGCTGTAATCCTTTGGGCCACAACAGCAGTGCCTGATCTAAGGTGGAATGAAACATCCAATCGTAAAACTCCAATCAGCAGGCTGGGGGCAGCAAGCTGATCTTGCAGCCGGTGACGCAGATGTACAATCCCTCCCCATTTGACTGGGCCCTGCGCTACTCTGTCCAACAATGGAGAAAAAAAAACAAGCTGGGGGGGGGTTGATGATTAAGTGTTTCGAAGAGCATTCGTGATGTACCTTCGTGAAAGGTTGACTCGTGTTGGGCAGGACGAACGGCGGGAGGAGGAGTAAGGTCAGTGAGGATGGGGAGACGAGAATGATGAGGAGGAAGTTGTTGGAGTAGGAAAGGAGGAAGAGAAAGAGGGGAGGAAGGCACTGCCGAGGGCATTGCACATGATAAGAGACAACATCGTCCAGGAAGGAGAGTGCTCTGCCTTTAAAGCAGCCGATGCTCTCAATGTTGAGCTGGCATTCATTACCAGAATGACGTAGTCTGTCTGTGCGCCATGTCTGTCCCCAGTCTGACCCTGAATTCACACTGGCCCCTTCCTCCTCTCACTGAGTGGGAACCGACACTGCCTGGGCCTGTGCTGCACCAATTCTTTAACATACATGCATCAGAAGGTTTTCTCTAAAATTCCTTTAGATTTTGGGAATGCCCCCTCTTGGTAGTTCCACCACCCCAGATCAGCCACCCTCCAGTCCCCCTTTCTTCTGCGCCGCGGAGCCTCGTGGAGGAGGCAGTGTGTAATGCAATTTGGTTGATTAAAAGAAAACATTAAAGCACTACCTTATTGAATTTGACGGCACGTACGGATCCGGATCTCACCGGCCACTCTGTTTTATTGGCCGGAATAAAGGGGATCACGTCATTCCTTGTTGCCCCCCCTCCCTCCCTCCCACCTCCACACCGCCCTCCCCACCCTGTGGCCCCGCCTTCCCAGACAAACCTTGGCAGGAGGACGTCCTGGCAGGACAGAGATTTGTTTAGACCTCGTCTCCCTCTTTCCTAACTCCCCACCCTTTTCTCGTTGCACCTTTCTAACCTTGCCACCGCGACAGAGAGAGTGGTGGTGGGAGTGGTGGAGGAGGGGGGTGATGGAGCTGGAGAGAAACACAGAAATGGAAAGACAAAGTGAGAGAAAGACCCTTGGTGTAAGCAAAGAGGAGTGATTTCATTTCTGTCAGTTCACAGGCTGATAGGTCATCAATCTCATGAGTGGCATGGGTTAGAGGTATTCACCTCCTTATCTCTCGGTGCAAGATGTCTTATTTGCTGTTCCTAACAAGTTACAAGTACTGTAGTCTATCATTTAGACTCTGAAGTGCAATTGTGTTAGGGAGATGGGATGGGTGGTGGTGGTAGGGGACAGAGATGCATGGGGTAAGCCTTCCGTGAATATCAAACACCTGCCAATCTCCTCAGTAAAGGCCAAGTACACTCTCAGCTTGCCATATCCAGTCCATTTATTAGAGTTATGGTGATGGGGCTAGTCTACCCGATCGTGTATGGGAGCAACAAAACAACTTCTGAATGGAAGTCCTCTGTTTAGATGACATCATCTGTGGCTGCTTCAATTACGCTGCAAGAAATGAATAACAGCACACAAGGGATGATGTAATGCATCGGCCCTGTGTGCAGCCACTGAATTTAGACTTTTAATCTATATAGGTCTCGATGCATTGTTGACTCCAAAACCCTTATTACATCATCCACAGTCTGTCTTCAGCAGAACACAAGAAAGAAACTTTTTTTAATCCAATAATGGCGCGACAGCATACTTAAATGAGCAGAATTTGGTGTCCACTATAAACAAAGATGATGAATATATTGTTGCGTGAAGGTGATTCAGGCAAGTGCTTGTTGGATACCTCCTCTGCCCACGCCTTCGAGGAGTCACAACTAGAAGGGCAGCATCCAACAGTTTTTGCAAATTTAGTACTGGGACCTCAGCGGCAGAGCTGATATCAACCTCTGGATGCACAATACACAAACAGACTTACAACTTTTAAAGACATGAGTTTGTTTTAGATTCACCGTTTGGCAGATTATCAAACAGCGTCTGGAACCCTCACTCCCAAACCACTCCAAAATTTGATCTGGATAGGCTGCTTCCTATAATTACAATGGACTAATTCCAGTAATTTTCCAACCCCCCTCAGTCCAGCAAGCATCCCCTCCTTTATGTAGCCATTAGCAAGGTAAGTAAGTGACTGCCCTTCCCCACGGAACTAATTCTGCATATATTTGTGTATCACCATGCCTTGTGCTTTATTCTAGGCTAATGTTGTTAGTGTCCAAACTTGATAAATCTGTCCTGTTTGAAACAACCAGTCTGTTGCCTTGTCTTTTCATAGTAGAGGGTATGTTAGGGGAATTGTGTCATTTTTTTTTTTTTAACAAAAACTAATCAAAAAGCAGAAACAGTGCAGGAAAAACTAAGCACACCCTAATATTCAGTAACATGTAGCTCCACCTTTAGCAGCAATTACTTGAAGCAATGGTTTTCTGTATGACTTTATCAGTCTCTCAGATTGTTGTGGAGGAATTTTGGCCCCCTCTTCTTTAGAACCTCATTTAAATTCATTGAGGTTTTCGTTCATGCAAAGCTCTCTTAGGGTCCTGCTTCAGGAATTCGATCAGGTTGAGGTCTGGTTTTACCTGATTCTTTTTTTTTTCAGCCACTCTGCTGTAGATTTGGTGCTGTGCATGACCCAGTTTGGGCCAAACATTACCTGACAGACAGATAATTGATTTCAGGTGTTCCAATAATTTCCATGGTCACAGGTGCATAAAATCAAGCATCCAAGCCTAACATCACCAACCACAATGCAAAGTGTTGGATGCAGTGGCGCAAAGCACGCCAACACTGGACTCTAGAACGCTTCTCCGTCTGGCAATCCAATGGAGGAATCTGGGTTTGTAGGTTCCCAAGACAACATTACATGTCGGACTGCACTGTGCCAAGTGTAAAGTTTGGTGGAGGAGGGATTATGGTGTAAGGAACTCTTAATGTTTCAGCATATGAAGACATTTTGGACAATTTCATGCTCCCAACTTTGTGGAATAACTTTGCAGATGTCATCTTCTTGTTCCCACATGGCTGTGCACCAGTTCACAAAGCAAGCTCCATAAAAACAGTCAGTTTGGTGTGGAAGAACTTGACTGGCCTGCACAGAGTCCTGAGCTCAACCTGACAGAGCACCTTCAAGAGGAATTAAAGCAGAGCCTGTGAGACAGACCTTCTCATCTAACATCGGTGAATGACCTCAAAAATGTGCTTCTGGAAGAATGGTCAAAAATTCCCATAAACACTTAAACCTAAACCTGTGGAAAGCTTTCCCAGAGATTTGAAGCTGTCATAGCCAGGGCTGCACATAAGTGGTCCGCAGGTGAGCATTTGCTGTCAAAATAAAAGACGCGCACCAGATAAGAAGTTGGAACGCGCGTTTGCGTACATAAGTTGTTCTGGAGGAGGACAGACATTTGTTCAGAACTCTTAAAGATGTCGAAGAAGCAAGCTCCGTAAGCAATTACTTTGGTGTCCCTCCACTGCAAAAGAAGCTGACCGACATCATATTAAACCCTATGGATTAAAAATGGGATGTCAATGAAGGCAGACGAGCAAATACTTTTGGCAACATAGTTCATTTGTCAATAGAGATCAGTCTGTCTTACAGTAACTTGTTCTTTTCATCTAGCAAACCCCTGGTAAATTCAGAACTCTGCAGTGTGAATGCGTGTAAACCTGCTCCTGACAGTTAAAGGCAGGAGTGCTAAAGAAGTGCAGGACTTGCTGGGATAAGCTAGCGGTTGGCCTACGGATGTTCCCAATGGTTGACTGGAAGCTTATTAGTCATCATACTAATAATCAAAATCACATTTCTTCTTCAGTGTTACACTCAGTCTTCCCCTGAATAGTTGCTTTTACTTGAATCACAAATTGGTTGTTACAGGAACTTTGGATGTTGAGGCATTTCAGTATTAAACTTTGTCAGTGAGATATTTCTGTTATGTAAAACAGGACTAACATCTGCTTCTCACTAAACCCACATGTTTTGAATTGACAAGAGTAAAAGAGAGGATGAAGCATTGATTAGCAAAGGATGAAAACTTTATAAAAGCAAAATTCCAAAGTCACAAGCACCTAGGAACCACTCCTAGGTTTATATATCAGTTTTTAATGCATTTACTGGCCGTTTCTTAGGTCAGACCTGCGCATGCATGATTTCAAACTCTGGCTGTCACTTTTCACCATTTCAGCTGCATCATTGCAAGGTGGACCATGAAGTAGACAAATACAGGGAAGGGAAACATGAGAGGAAGAGAGAGGAGAGTTCCAGAAAAAGAGGGGGAGGATGAGATTGCAGTGGCGGTGAATGTAGAGGAGAAAAGCAAATTTGAAGGTTAGGATGATGAGAATGCACTGACTCACATCGGTGCGATGTGCCACTGAGAAACTCGAGATGCGAGCAGATACGATTGAATGCTAGAGTTTCCCGCAAAGAGCCCCCTTCACAGCAGAGCATTGAGGGAGGTGGGGAGGGGGGAGGGAGTTTAGGAGGGTGGAGGTATTATTGCGTTAAGACATCAGATCCAAGGCATCTTCATCTGTGTATCAGTTGCATCAAACTTTGAAATTGAAAAATGAGAGACACGGGAGATAGAGGAAGGAAAAAGGTGGATTAAAGTGAGGAGGTGCAAACCTCCTTACAATGAGGTAGCAAAAAGCCATGAGCTTAAAATGGGAAAGACAATAAAAAAAAGTGTAAGATCTTTGGGAGGTAAAGGAGCATTTTATAACCTCTCACCATTTCAGACTCGTGGTGTTCTGAGGAGCCACAGGCCTGGATGAATTATTCAGTTTCTGGCTGGAGGATATCCTCTGGGACTGCCGTTAGCTCTCCTCTAACGTTAGAGCACCACTTGACGGTAAATGCTCGCTGGGACAAACAAGAGGTCCTTAAAAAAAGACCTATGCACTTAACTCACACTACAGCAACCCTCCTCCCCCACAACACACACACATACTCACCCCCTCGTCTTGACCTCAGCCAAGATCAATACGCAGCCGGAGCCAGATGTTGCACAATACCACGGCGGGGGAAGGAAGGTTTCTAAGAGGAATCCTCCAGAGGAAGTTGTGTGCCTGCATTTATAAATGTACCGAGGGGCATGCCAGTAGATTGTAGCGCTGTGAGAAAAGGTAGGGTGGCTCGCATTCAATTTTCACGTCACTTTTTTATTTATTTATTTATTTATTTATTTATTTTTACAGAACAGCAGTGATTTGCAGAGCTCAGCGCTGTAATCCAGGGATTTCACACAGCCTATCCTCAGAAAGTCAGACCTTTGGTGCTGACAGGGCAATAAGTGCATGGGCTTTGGATTGCATTGAGAGGTCCAATGCTGCCATCTTCAGGCAATAAGGTGAAGCATCATCATCACTGACGGCAATATTACTGTATATGGGTGATTGTAATTCTAGCACAGCGATCCTTTTCTTGGTGCATGTAACTGATATCGCTCTGAGGACTCTATACTTATACTGGTACAAATGAACAAGATAAGCAGAAGTGACTGTTCATGAAGATAAACGTTTCCTCTGCTGTAACATCCTCCAACGATTTCCCCCATCATAATGTTAATAATATTATTGGTAAATTGGTTCGCTGTTGAGCATTGGCTTTCAAACCAGCTGTATATTTTTTTCATGATGTCCAATTTCAATAGGTTGCACAAACATTTTACTGTTCACAGGTTTCTCCAAACCTTTTTTGAGTTTGAAGAGGTTCAGCCTAAAGCGCTCACATCAAATCAGATCTGCTCGTGAAGTCCCAGCTCTGGCCTTCTTCGGCCTTTTAGGATAAATGTTTAAAATAAATAAAAATATAATAAATAAAAAGAAATGTTTAACTTCTTAACTTCCACACATGCACATGGTGTTTGGGATATTGGAATATTGGAATTTGGAGTTCAATTACCATGCCCATATATATAATTTTCACCAAGCATGTGGTTAAAAAATCTAAACGTACTACTTGGGGCATTGGTGACCTGGTGGAAAAAAGTGATACCACAAAAGTTATATCTTAGTAAACGTTATATATTAGTAAAGAATTAGCATTGAGCTTGCAGCCAACTACTGAAGTTATATGACACAAGATATCCCCTCTAATGTCTTAAAGTATAGTATCAATCTCAATTTGAAGACAGAAAGATCGATTGTGGATTTGGAGTGTCAAACTATATATATATTCTCCTCTCACCCGCCACTGCAGGCAGTTTTTCTCTTTCAAGCTCGGGTCCTCTACCAGAGGCCTGGGAGCTTGAGGGTCCTGCGCGGTAACTTTGCTATTCCTAGGACTGCGCTCTTCTGGACAGAGATCTCTGATGTTGTTCCTTTTTTGCCTTTTTAACTGTTTTCATTTGTTTTGTCCTCACAAGAAATAAATGAAAACAACAAGCTCATTATTTGGTCCTCTCTGTGTTTCACTTTATCTAGCTGTCCTTTCTTTACATTTTGTTCAGCTTTGGAGAGCTTGTTGGCTGTGGATTCAAGCTAAGGCTCAATTCATTGGGAAGCTACCACTCATGCAATATTTGTTTTATAATTCTTTGAAAGCTTGTAATGCATAATTAACCCAGAGTAAGGCATTTTCACATAAGGCTTTTTAGTTTTTAATGTAATATATTTACTTACAAATTTGTAGCTTCACATTTATGTTATTGCAAATTCACTTAAAGTAAAGACTCTGAATACCTCTTGAAAAAAAGGGAGCTCTTTTTATTATTTAGATTCTCTCTTTTTTTCTGGACCTGATCTATTTGCTGTTGAAAGGACCGACTTTGCACAACATAATCAATAAAAGAGGTCTTATTTTAAGATTTCAAGGTGTATTCACCCTATCGACAACCTCCCTCTCTCCACCAGTCAGTATCATCTCTCAGCAGACTGATACCAATCAGTAACACAACACTGCAGGGAAAATGAAATGCAGTGCTGCAGTCAGCTTTGCATCGCCTGCTTTTGGTCTGGGCCTCAGACCAAACACTGCTGCTGACTCCCTCCAGAGTCTATCCTCTATCTGCTGCTGAATTCCAGATAATGCTGATTTCTGTTTTTCAAGCGGCATGTAGGAAGAGCTGAAACTGCAAATGAACAAATGAACACAAGGAGACTGGATTTATTCCTGGAGGTGGAAACAGTATTATTCTTTGAGTTAAACATCTGTGGATGTATCAGCAAGCTGCAGTTTTCATCCAAACATGGAAATGTAATTATATTGGCAGGCTTTTATGGCAATAGTTTTGCTGTCAGTAGAAGCAAAGACAACAAGCTTGCTGATTTGATCTTGAAAGGTCAGCTTCCTGATTTTTTTTCTTGCGATACTAGTCACTATGCTCTAGGGATCGACTGATTTTATGCACATACACATGCTCACCAGTTCCTATTTCCATATCTTCTTGAGTTGCGTTTTATGTTTAACCCAAGCAGAATGCATGCTATCATAAGTATAATAAACACGATACTAGTTACACATCAGCATACATAGTAACTGTGCACATGCTAGAACTGGCATTTAGCTTAAAGCACAGCTGAAAAAATAGAAACACACAATCATTCGAGGCAGTATAGATGTAAATGTGCTGAATATTTCCATTGCATTGTTCCAACGTTGTAGAAGAAAAACAAACCGCTTTCTTGGCTTGGTGAAATTGTTCTCAAGGACACACTCTGCGCCACCTAGAAAATTTACTGCAGCAAACTTGCAAGCAATCATTATTTTCTATAATTAGAGGTAAATGCATAGGCATAATAGGGGAAAACAAGCATACATGGAGGCCATGCATGACAAATAACCACATTAGTAATTTGATACAAATTAAATCAATAGATCCCAGCAGTACTGTGTGATTTACAACAGAAGGGGCTAAACAGCGAGGTGATCAAGAGGTGAACAAATCCTATGATTTGTTGTGCAATACGTCTGCATTACAGGCATCTGCTAAGCTGAGGAGGCATTGAGCGCAATGCAAATCTCATGGTAATGGTATTGTTAAAGCAGCCACTGTGTAACCACATCACTGGCAGGGGCACAGCCTCTGCCATTGCAAACAGTGCATTAAAAATTCACTGTAGTGGATGATCAGAGAGGCTGAGAGAGACACAGGGAGAGAGATGTAACCTGCATTGCCTCCTTGCAGCGGCTGAGTGGTTTTACTGTAAGATTGATCTAACCGATCACCTCATTTCCTCTCTCATCCACCATAGCAGCCAAAGCACTGATAGTTTATCCGTCTGAGAAAGTGATTTTAAGGTGCCAAGTACAACACAGGAAATGGCCCTGCAGACGTTCTTGTATCTGGTTATGGCAAGCCTTATTGCCGGCTGTGGGATGAGGCAGCTAAAGAGGCATCACTGAGGTTTGCCAGCGAGGGAGTGACAGAGCAATTCTGAGGACTGTTTCAGTGTCAGCCATGCAGAACACGGCTGACCAGAGACGTAAATCGATTTGACATGGAGCAGTAGTTGTGGTATTTTCTTGTAAGAATAGGGTTTTGTTCAGTCTTACTACACAGCATAGGAAACTGCTGAACCGCTGAGGCTTACAAAATGGTATGGCACAAGCGAAAGAAAGACAAGACAGTACTGAGTAGGAGGGACCATATGGTAATAAAGTTAGCTGAAGAAAAAAACACACACAGGCAGCATAAAAGTATTTTTCAAAAGCTTTGATGTCATCTAAAAGTGAAACCGCGGGAAGGGGCTTGGATGAGCCTGAACAAGGATGTTCTTGGAGTCTAAATGTAAAACAGCCCAGCTAAGTGCATCCATAGCAGTGAGCTTTGCGGACAATGAGCTTTCCAAAAACTCCAATATGCATATTGACTAAAAATATCCTGTCTTAGTACGGTGGTGGAGGGAAGAACCAAGAATGAAGTCATATCCCCAAAGAGTTTGGCTTTAGCTTTCTCCTCCAAAGCAATCAATCAGAATGGAAACTTTTTTTGTGGGCCTCACTCTCCACTGATAGACAGAGAGCAGACACAGGATAGCCATGAATGTACACTATCTAATATGTATGACCAATGAGAGCCAGTTGTTTCTGTTTTTTTGTTAAAAGACACAGGAACCACAAAAATTTACACAGCCAACAATTGAAGAAGAATTAAACGTTTTAGGAATTAGCAGTTTGATCACAAAGTTCTGTGACTTTGCCCATAAAAATCCCAAATCATATCCAATTTAAAGTTGGCTAATCTCCCCTTGTCCTTGTGGCCCTCTGGTCCGCTTCCAGTGCGGTGGGTGTGTTCTGATTGCTCAAACTTGCACACAAAACTGACCTCTCGTGCACGTTCTGTGTGGAGAATCTGATGTGTGGAGAGGCCAAAGAGCAGTCTTCAATGGAAAAGTCTCCAATACTGGAAGCTAGAGAAGGGGCATCGAGGCAGCGGGTGCATGCTTGTCATTTCGTTGACATTTATGATGTTTTATGGTGTTGTGCAGCATGAATTTGACCCTGCAGTTCAGACTGGTAAAATGTATTTCCACTATGACATCCTAATACATCTAAAGGAGAACATTTGATGATGGACAGACATAACCGAAAGTCTTGGCCCAGATATCTGCTGGCTACATCCCCCAAAACTTAGCCATTATCTCTAGAGGCTCAGTCAGCAGACTAGCTGGTGGGTTCTCAGATTTCCTGCCCTGAATGCAGGACTTTAAGATAAAAATACATCTTCCCCCTCTTTTAAAAAAACTGAGGCATTAATCATAAAACTGACATGTGCTTTGAAGTTACTATTGTGAATTGACGCTATGTGTACATATATTCATTTACAGAGATACAGAATATCACACACACACACACACACACACACACACACACACACACACACATACACACACACACACACAGATAATACTCAAGTATACACACACACACAGCACACACACGATATATTATATATATATATATATATATATATATAATATATTATATATATATATATCTATATATATATATATAATATATATATTATATATATATAATATGTATCTATATTAATATATATTATATATTATATATATATTATAATATATATATAATATAGCTTTCTCATCCACTGCCTGCATTTAAAACCTCTGTAGACCATCTTTGGACTCTGTGTCCACAGAAACAGTTTGAAATGAAATTTTCAGGTCAGCAACTCTTTAATCTAGAAAAGGTGACACGTAACACCTATGCCAACTCATATAAATACACCCATACTCACACACATACGTGTAGTCTTAGCAATGACAGGATGGGGAGTGTAATATCACCTTTGGGAAATTAGCTGATGGCAGCAGTTTGACTGCACCTCAGCCTTACCCGAAAGGATCGACTTACGGAGAAGTCAACCAAATATCAATAAGGGTGATTTAGCTGTGCACTGCTGAAGGATAAAGAGCTTATGCATGAAACCTCTGGAAATACACTTGAGCTTGGCGTGTAAAATGCTGTCGCTTCAAGCAAATCCCCTGATTAAATCCCCCGAACACATTTAGTTGGCTGTATGAGGGGAAGCCCGGTGTTGGCTGTGAGGAGGAGGACAGAAAGAAGAATGGGAGATACAGAGGAAAAATGGGAGCAGGAAAAGAATAGTATGTGAAAACCTACAGCATAATGCATTATATACCACACATGATGCTCTTTGATGTGAGTTTGATGTGTGCCCCCCTCTGGGATTTATGGCCTTCTGTGTGTTACAAGAGTGACATTGTCACAGATGTTGCAACATTTGTAAATTAAAGGCAGTGCAGTGTTATATTTCTGGATTTTGATCCAATTGCTCAATAGTATCATTCAGAATTTTTGGCAGTGGCTCCGTTGGTGTTGACCTATCAGTGATGAACAGGTTTAATTTTATGAAGAATTGCTGGGGAGTGTGAAAGAAAGAGGAAGTGTGGGAAGAAATGAGAATCTAGCAACCCAACTTGGATGTTGCACTTCACCTCCTCAGCCAACGAGACCAGGAAAGCCCTCTCATTGAAATATGATTAAGATTTACAGCTCCTATGAAGAGAACAGGACAATTTGCCTTATTTGGATCATTAATTTTTATTACCTTTCCTGGAAATGTCTGCATTTAGTGTTTTATTGCAATTTTGAAATATAATGGTTGCTCTTCAGGGATGTACACACAGGAAATTAAATGCTCTAATAACAAAAACTTGCATTAGTCCATTGTTGACAAAATCCGGGCTCATACATAAATGTCAGGCCATTTTTCCATCATCTCCCATCTTCCATCAACTGAATGTCATTCAGAATGCATGTATATGCTCTGACAGTATATAGAAGCAATACAAACAAACAAAAGCACAGCAACAGCCCCGAGCTGTTTACCATCGACTAATAAGCCTCCGCATCTCATTAATAGAGGCTGACTCATGTCGTTTTGAATGTAAGCCTTGAAATAGGGTCACACAGCCCGAGAAAAGAAAGGACTAAGGTAACAGTAAGAGTCACTTGAACTCGTCTTGCAGAATGCAACATTTGGCTGTTCATAAGAATATATGCAAATAAGAATTAGCGCTTCATGCATGATTTATGAGCCTTAAGTGCAAAAAATGACTTTTTTTTAAAGACAATTGTGTGAGATTTTTAATAGGTTTTTTTTCAGCCTGCATTAAAAACCATCAAGGAGAAACATAAGGTTCTTTTAACTCAGACTAAGCCTAGACCAAAGTGAATTCCTCCTCAACCAAGAGACAGAAGCAGGTCTTCACCTTGTCAGGTCACTAGAGCATTAACATTTTTAGCAAGTCTGCACAGGATAAACCTCTTTTCCTAAGCTCTATGTGCTCACCTGCATTTCTTTTCTCTCTCTCTTTTTTTACTCAGCAAATCAGTGTGATAACATCAAACATAACCTTTTAAAAAAGAGTGAGACATCACTTAAGAGAGGTAATTAGCTCTTTGAAGTAGTGACAGCTTTCCATTTGGGAAATAGGGCAGCGCTTTCATCTGTGATTAGCTGTTCTTAAGTCCATCCTCAGGTAGCAGAAGATGGAAAGAGACTGGTAAGCACAGGCTTGCTCAACCTTGAAACGTAACAGGCACTTGGGTTGTGGTCTTTTGGGACCCCTCCCGCAGGCGTGTAAGTCTAAAATATGCTGAAGGTCTGCAGGGGGAGGGGAAATCTGCTGTGGCAGCGAGAAGGTGAGGCAAGAAGCTGAGAAAGAGGAGCAGGGCAGATCAACAGAGAGCAGAGGAAGGTGCAGAGTGGATGTGATGGCTGTCAACTGCAGTCAAATTTGTCATAACTATCAAATCAATGTGCAGCTTTGGCTTAGATGCATGAAGCCAGCCTTACTGGCTTACCTCAGCACTGCACCAGAGAGGGACTGTCACTGGATATTACCATGTGGACTGCTGAGCCTATTCGCCCATGTGACAGTAAACAGGGACAACGATACATCCCATCTTACTCCCACTTTCCTGCTCTGGGGACACAAGCATCCCCCTACTTCCTGAAATGTGCCTATGTGCAATTTTGGTGTTTGCATTAAATATGAATAACCTTAGTAATAAATGGAAGCTCTCAGGGATTGTATCTTGAGCCAAAAAAAATAAATAAATACAATGTTTGTGGCACAAAGCTCTTAATGCTCTCCCTGCACTTTTTTTCTAATAGTTTAGTCATAAAAAGATCATTTGGGAATAATTTAATTCCAAATAATAGATTTCTGGTAATAACTGCTTTGGATGCTTTTCTTGTTCACTCTTTTTGCCACGTGGAAATGTAACTGGAGGCTTGATCTGTTGCTACACTATTAGATAAAAATGTTGCAAACTTACAGTTTGAAATTATAAGTACAGAATATGTTAGAGAATGACAGTGTGAATGGTATTATATCCCAGTTAATCACAATTCTTTTATATGCAGAGCAGCAGCTTAGGTAATAGTTTCCTCCACTTCATCTTCTAAGGAATACTGCCCGGATGAGTGGCTGGGACTGGATCTAGTTTTCAGGTTGATCGAGCCGTACAGTTTGGCCGAACGCTTGGAATAAGCGATGACCTTTCTTCTATACATCTCTCCCTTCCACATGGAGATCATCAGCAGCGTGGAGAGCACCACGCCGCCCAGCGTGAGCAAGCAGAGTCCCGCGATGACGCAGCGATCCAGGTGGGCACCTATCCGGGCGCTTTCCATCTCCAGCTTCTCCATCTCTCTCGCCGACACGCTATCGCGGTCCACCACCACATCCCTGGGCACAGCGTAGGAGATGATCACCAACGAGATCCCGGTTACCAGGAACGTGACTGCACTGATAAAGCCGTAGTCTATAGAATTCCCGGAGCCCTCCCCGAAGGAGAGATCATCCTCGGACATAAAAGAAAGCTCGGGGAGAGTCTCAGAGCAGGGCTCGCCGTTGCGCACGGCTCTGTGAGTACTTTTGCAACTAGACTCCGGGCTGGCCAGTCGCAGGTTGACATTCTCGTCGATATAGGTGAAAGATGTCTCTAATTCCTCGTCGCAACAAACTCGAATTTTTTCCTCACCGAGGTGACCAAGTTTAATCTCCGCGCCCGCCTTGCGCTGCGCTGTCCTTGGTGTTGAAAGACACCGGCCATGGCAGCTGCGGACCGGGTTACAGGCGCCCTCCCCCGGGATCGCTCCTCCTGTTGATCCACTCGACTTGCGGGCATGCAGCTTGGCCGAAACGCGGTCAAGGGCGTCGGAAATGTCGGGTTGTTTTCCTCCCTCCTTTGCGGGAAGCAGCTCTGGGGAAGCCATTCGTGTTTCACCACCCGCTGGTTCACTCTGAGCCTTCCTCCCACGATGTTTTCACTCCACAGCATCCCTAATAAGAACACAGACCACGTCTAAGTTTAACGGTGCTTATAAATGAGATTCCTGTCATTGTAGATAACATTCTTCTTTTTCTCACATTTCATAATTCACGAATGCGCTAAAACTTGTGCGTAAAATGAAGAATACACATATAGTTAAAATAGAGTAATGCTGACGAAAAGACCACTTTAAAGTTGATGAGATGGTTTAAGAATGGACCTTAAAAGGCGCTTATATGCCAGTGATTAGCCAAATGACTCTTAATCCAATTAGGTAAGCAAAACGTACAAATCGAGATTAAGCTATCTATTTTAATTCTGTTTTAAAATATACAGTGCTTGATCCATAAACACCTTTGTGAAACTGAGCTTTAACTAATCCCTGCAAGCAGAGAGATTCATAACCACTATCAGCCCGAGTGCATATACTCCCAGTAAAAAAGCATCAGTAGCTTTAAATAAAAGCACCACTAAAATATACCCTAATCGTCCTGCACACTTAATTTGGATTCAGCGTAAGCTATGAGATGCTCCTCTGCATAAGGGTTGGACCAGCGATGCATATTTTTTCTAATCCCTGACTAAAAAAACACACACAAAAAACCCCCTCAATCCTCCTCAAGCTGCATTAATAAACAGAAATAAACTCACCGCGTTACTTAAGCATCCCTTCCGACTTCTCTCCGTCACAGCGGATGATACCACACAACGGAGGCAGACAAAAAAAGCCTTATCGGTAGATATGCTTTGAATATATTCTGAGCTTGCTCAGTGCTTTGGCAGACCGGCTGCACTGAGGGGAGCTCTCCCCTTAGTCCCTCCCACACACACACAGCCTGCGACGCCCACGATGTGGCGCTGAAAGGAGCGCTACTATCTGTGAGTCGATTGCGATCGCTGTCCGTCAACAGAAACCAAGACTTGAAGGGCCGAGGGGAATCCTTATGAATGGCACCGAAATGCCAGTTAATAGTTGTAAAGCTCCAGCGCACTATACTTGGAAATATCGTAAATAATGTATAAGCTCAAATGCCATCAACAAATTGAAAAAAAAAGTCTCTTGGTGAAATTAGGAGTTTAGGAAAGATTCCTAATGTCTCTATGAAGGCAATGTTAAACCCCCACAGAGACAATTCATACAGAGATGCTATTGCAGTAAAGATAAGGGAATTAAATTAGTTTACAGTGGGGACTCCTCTGCTTACTGGGATAGGTCTGGGCACTGGGTCAGTACTCTGGGCTTCTTGTTGTTGTTCTGCAGAGGGGAGCTGCTGTCTTTGGAAATAGCCTTTGCTGTGATGTGTGTATAACTGTTCTGCAAACAAAGGCTGGGAGGGTCAGACTTTTCAAAGTGTTACTGTTTTGGAACAATGATTGATGTCATTCACGTCACCTGTCAGTGCTTTTAATGTTGTGGGTGACCACTAATGATTTATATAAAAACAAAAGTTTTTTCTGTTTGCTTTGCTTTGGCAATAAGGCTCTAGTGATATTTCAGCTGCTGCTCTGTCTGCTAATCATCTTTGCTTTCCAGCAGTGATGCATCCTTTGCCAGGACATCTCTTTTTAAACCACACATAGCTCAGTAGGTAGAGTGGTGGCCCCATGATCGGAAGGTCGGGGGTTCAACTCCACTGAACGGCTACCCTGAGGTACCCCTGAGCAAGGTACTGTCCCTACACACTGCTCCCTGGGCGCTGCATTGGTGGCTGCCCACTGGGTGAATGAGTTAAATGCAGAGGAACTTTTTCCCTATGGGGACTAACACATACACATTATTATTCATTCTACATCTTCCACGTACTCGTCTTGGTACCATACTCAAGGATTCATATTAATCAAATGACTCTTTGAGAGTGTCACTTTGTAAACTAAATGCTAAGTACGAACTACCAGCAACTGTTTAAGTGCCTAATCCTATTTTAAAACATATATTAATTTGCTGACTGTTCCACCTTATTTGGTGCAAGCAGACAGCAGCTATAAATATAGTTGCCACATTTTCCTTGGGTCCTGGTGGCTGGGTGAATCGCTTTGGCTCATTTCCCAACAAGACTTCCATTTAACTGATGAGTAAGGAGAGAGGGACAGGAGTGGGAGGGGGGGAAGAAAGAATGGCAGGAAGAGGCAAAGATTTACTTTACCCTTTTTGTTCCAGAAATTAGTTTTCAGAGGGATGTGAAGCACAAATCCTCCCAGGTCACTGACTGATAGATCATAATGGTTTATCATAATGGTAGTCAGAGCCAGTCCTGTGCAGAGAATCAGAGGCAGCAAGCTGAAATGTGTAACAACAGCCAACATGAGATGCTATCTGTCTGCAACAGTGCACCACTTTTCCTGCTGGCAAGGACATCACGCCTGCAAGAGGAGGGGCAGCAGGGGATTCAGTGCTCCTAAAGGGTGCATATCCATATATCCTTGTAGCCTCTTCTACCAAAGGCACAGACCCGCACACAAGAGTAAAGACTATGAAAGATGGATGTTCTTTTCCTTTAGTCAGTAGTGGATGTCATGGTTGGGACAGAGGGGGCAGCAAGAGGGACAAGAAGAGCTAGACACATGTGGGTGTGTGAATTATGAAATGAATTCATGAATGAGAAAATAACTGAGTTCACCTTACTTGCAGCTGCTCCGGGAGCTCCTGGAGTTATTTAGTGTCCAGGAGCAGCAGACTGCAAAGCAACATAGTTAACAAATGCATGAGATGTGAAATAAGCTGCTACCAGGAAAAATGCCCAGAGGGTCTTTGTACCTTCTTGCAGATTTAATCTAACAACGTTCTGCATAATGAAGTTAAAACAGACTAAAAAACAAACACGTTCCTAAAGAGAAATCATTTATTGCTGTATAATGATATAGGCTGTAGTGCAGCTTTTGTAGTTTATGCTCCAACACAGTACATGTCATCAGGAGTTGTCCAGGGCTGAGCTCGGGCATACTCTTCAAGAAATGTTCAGCCAAATGACATTCCTAATGATAATTAAATGATTAGATTCAATCAGTCTAATACACTCACCTTTACACACCACTTGATTCAATTCAATAAGATATTATTTATACAGTTCCAAATCACAACAACAACCACAAGGCGTTTTATACTGTAAGGTTATTACCATGCAATAATACAGAGAAAACAGAGAAAACCCCAGCAATCAGATGACCCCCTATGAGCAAGAACTTGGTGACAATGGAAAGGAAAAACTCTTAAAAAACTGTTGAAAGTAAGAAACGTCTGGCAGAACCAGGCTCAGTGAGGGGCAGCCATCTGCTGTGACCGGTTGGGGGTGAGGAGAAGAAGACAAGATAAAAGACACTGTGTGGAAGAGAGACAGAAAATTATATTAACTAATGATTAAATGCAGAGTGGTACATAAACACACAGGGAGTGGAAAAGGTGAGTGAAGAAGAAATAGTGCATCATAGGAAGCCCCCAGCAGTCTAAACCTATTGCTCCCTAAGGGAGGGTTCAGGGTTACCTGATCCAGCCCTAACTATAAAGCAAAGTTTTAAGCCTAATCTTAAAAACAGACAGGGTGCCCCTCTCCTAAATCCAAACATGGAGCTGGTTCCACAGAAGAGGTGCCTGAGCCGAAGGCTCTGCCTCTCATTCCACTTCTAAATATCCTAGGAACCACAAGCCTGCAGTCTGACAAAGAAGTGCTCTATTTGGGTGATATGGTACAATGAGGTCTTTAAGAAAAGATGAAGTCTGATTATTTAGGATCTTGTATGAGAGAGCTGTGAGCAAGGCCCACCACTTCAGCTGCTTTTTAATGCATATATCTTCTCAGCCAATCACGTGACAGTAAATCAGCGCATTTAGACGCTCAGACAAGATGACTTGTTGAAGTTCAAAGTAAACATCAGAATAGGAAAGAAAGCTGCCAGATGGACTGGACTAAGTATTTCAAAAACTGTTGATCTACTGGGAATTTCCCAGTACAAAACACAATATTTCAAACCTTGGAGCAGACAAGTCATAGCAGCAGAAGAACATATTGAACACAAATGGGATGACAGTGGACTGGTCTGATGTGCCTTGATTTCTGGTGATGGTAGGGTCAGAATTTGGTGTAAAGAGCACGAAAGTATGGAAACATCTTGCCTTGTATCAACAGTTTAGATTGCTGTTGATGGTGTAATGTTGTGGGAAATATTTTCTTGGCACATTTTGGGTCTCTTGGTGCCATCTAAGCATTGTTTAAATGCCAGAGCTTACCTGAGTTTTGTTACTGACCATGTTCATCTCTCTGTGATCACAGTGTGCCCATGTTCTGATTTCCAGCATTGCTTTGACTAAGGTGTACCGATAATATAGTCTCCATTAAGTGCATATAAAATATGTGAAACAAAGCAATTTGCTAGCATTAGCTTGCTAGCTTTAGCATGCTTTTAAAAAAAGTAGGCTTTCTCACAAATAATGATGGAAAGAAGATTGCCTTATAAATTACTTTTGCAGGCTGAAAAATTTTCCTGCTTTGTTTGACTTTAAATATTTTCCATAAATGTAACTTGTGTTGTGGCTGATGTTGTCTTGGAACAGTGACAGTCACAGTCGTATAAAGAAATTGTTAAAACTATAAAATGTTTAGAGATGGTTCTGATTATGGAAATATAATGTCAAGACTAACAAACTGGGTATTTTAGCTCTATCCATCTGGACAAAAACATATTATTAATTTGATGCAGCCTCATTAAATTATTTCCACTGAACTGCTCGAGTGTTACCGTGGGGCACAGCAGTTTGGCTCAACATGCAATCATTTGTGATGGGGAAGCGTTCAGCTGTTTGACAAATGTTTTACCTTTTCTGAGTAAAGTTCATTTTTATTTGTTAGCTTTATTGTATGATGGTAGTACTTCTTTACTCTTAACTGTAAGAAATAATATGAGTGCTGTATGTTGACCAGCAGTTGAGTATTTTTTGTTTTTGGTATTACTACATAATACTAAAAAAGAAAGAAAAAGCACAGTAAAGATGTAGAAACTGTGAACAGAGTAGAAGTTATGGAGTTTATGGAGGTGAGATCACAGGAGTTTGTTCCCAGAGTTCAAAACAGATTCAATGGTCGGAATCACAAGAACTGGAAAACCAAAATGCTCAGCTCTCTGCTGGGATTTAAGCGCTCCTTACTTCATGGTTTATCTTTTGTTTTACTTTTTCTGCACATGACATCCAATGGAAAGTTCAATACCACCAGGAATTTATTCTACCAGCAGAGGGGTAACTTGGGCTAGGGCTATCCCTGGTTAAGCATGAGTAGATTCATTCTTAATAGACATTAGGTTGTATCTCAGACTACTTCTTTTTCATCATCATCTTGGTCATGAAACTTTTTCCAGTGAATTTGTCAATTACTTTTGAGCTTCTGAAAATCTGAGCTAATATAATACTTTTGTTAAACCCTTTGAATTAAAGCTGAAAGTCTGCACTTCAATCACATCCTAATTGTTTCGTTTAAAATCATCTCTAATGATGCACAGAGGCAAAATAATCAAAACAAAACCAAAAAAATAAATGTGTCTCTGTCCAAATACCTATGGACGTAAATCTAGAAGAGAGGAAACTTCTCCCACTAGCTCTAGCCTTTCTGCATATGTATTTGAAGGTGTTTCTGTGTGTTTTTGTCAGATGGAGTTGTTAGCAGAACGACTGTTGGCGCAGGTGCACAGCTGTGAGCGCTGCACCAAATCTTTGGCCCCATCCTACTGCTCTTCACTGAGTCCTCACCCTGAAAAAAATTCTGGTAAGCTTTGCTACTATTTCTTATCTAACAAAACAGAGGTTAACTTGGGGAGTCGAGGATAGTTGCCCAACACAAGATCCTTTTACAGTGATCAGAGTGATCTCCAGTGTTTTTTTAAAAACATTTATCTAAGTGCAAAGTTTCTATAGAGACAGCGTCCCATAATGAAAACTGCAGAGAGCACGAGAGCCTGTCTGTGTTTCGCTCAGCAGTACACACACAGAGCTCTGTAACATTACAAAATTGACTAATTTGCATCATTTTTAATCAACTTTTCTCCCATATTCCAAATATTCCAAATAGTATGTATAATATAATTCACCGGAGAAGTATGTCTGATTTAGTTATTCCTGTTTTAAGCTATTGTACTGTGATAAGGACTTGTGTTTCATGAAAGCTCCTGTAGTGTGTCTGATGTGAGATTTAGGGTTGTCTGTAGTTATAAAGTTTTCTGTTTAAGTGTTGATGTTGTTCATTGTTTTGGTTACCAGTGAATACTGGTAATAAAAAAACCCAACTCGGTTTAGACAGCAAGTCAGCATAAGGCATCATGGTTACATGTGTGATCAAGCACTTGTCACACTGCTTCTCAGTCTGATGGGTAACTGAAGTATAAGCTGAAGAAAGATCTGGAGATATGGATTATTAAGATAGATTATAAATCCTGAATTTCTTAAGATCAATACACTTTCTTTAACTGCATGAGGATTTGCCAGTAAATTAGCAAGGACAGCAACACACTCCCACTGCCTGCAGTGAAAACTTTGTTCCTGTAAGTGCAGAGAAAGGCATTGAAGTCTCTGTTCTCATATCAGCAAGGCCTGGAGGACTGGAGGGCTGCCCCAGCCTCAAGCAAAGACAGTTTTCCTGGAAACCTAGAGGGACTTGCAGGTGTCTGCTCTCAGAGTCAAGTGGCCCCCTCTATCCCACATCCTGTGGAAGACATGTTTTCCCCTCTCATGGGGGATCTGCTAGAGCTGAGAGCCTTTAAGCTTATCTTTCATACAGCCATGCTTTATAAAATCCCAGGGGGTAATGAGTAGAGCAGCATAAAACAGATTTGGCATAGATGAAATTACCGTTTTGAAATTGGTTGGCTGATTTATAACTGTTGAATGAAACTTCTGAAAAAAGTTAAAGAAAGCAGAACTTTCCTATAAATGAATGACCTACACTTAAAGTAAAACTCCAGTATTTATTGTATTTAACTCAAAGTCGTCTTTAAATTACAGTGTCCTCTCTCAGCCATGTAAAAATGCAGATCACGTGATCCTAAACAACATCTTTCGTTTTCTAATCTGTTGTCCTTAGAATCAGAAACTAACATGTTCTTTGCAGTACAAGTATATTTACAGCCTAAAGCTATCCAGCAACTAAGATCTTACAAACGTCCTACAATTCGATCTTTAAGTTTATTAGAATCTTGCACTACTTAATAATCAGACAAGCTGGTCACACCGCTGAATTGGGCCCCTAAACTCCAGCTCCTAGAGTCAAAAATCACTAATGTATTCTGTCATATTGAACATATTCTGCAGGCCCTTCAGCACACCTCCGCTGACCTGTTTAGTGCAGTTCTTGTTCAGACCATAGCTCTTGGAGATGACGAGTCGCTCCATTATCTGAGCTACCCGACATCTGATGTGGGTGACACACTCGTCCTGCAGGCAGGCGTTGATACTGTGACACTTGGTCAGCACTCTCATCATGCAAATGAATGTGCAGGGCTGGTTGAACTGATCCCTCCCGGCTGTGGCTTCAAAATTGTGGTCAGGCTGGTCATCAGTAGCTGTAATCTGTAAAGCCACAATATTCAACATGCTTTACTGTGTTATGATTTCTACTTTTTGGTATGTGTCTGTCACTGAATGTTCACTGACTGTTCGTGGAGACAGCTTGAACTGTAAGAGCGATACAGCTCAGTGAGCCGTTGCTCATAAAAACCATATTTACATACAAGGAATATGGATGTTTATCTGCACTTATTTGTGAACTTTTCCCCCTCATCGATTGTATATTATTTTATATTCTTTTGTAGATTCATTGCCCCATGAATGCATGAGAACAATAAAGATCAAAGAGCAAATACTGAGGCGGGGAATATTACGGTATATGAATCACACAATATGGTTCTGCAGCAGACAATCTTCTGCAAATTGCACCATTATTTAACACTCACAGAAAAGGATGTCTTTAATCATCTGCACCTGACGTCAGTAGTGCGAGAGTATTTCACTCAACTAGTAGTTGCTGCAGGTGGACGTCTCACAGCGTTGAGCAAAGTGCTAAGACAATGAATCCAACCTGTAGCTTATCACTGAGTCATCTCACCGTAGGATCACACATATATCTGGGCTTCTACTGTTATATTAATGTTACAGAAGTTGAGTTGATGCATCTGATAGAGGGGAAGACTAGTTTCCCAATACAAGACATATTCAAGTAATCCACGTATCACATGCAGTAAGTTACATTTTTGCAGTATGCTGAGCAGTTTTTCAGTTATTTAATCACATTTTTGCATAAAGATTGATCATCATAGAAACTGCAGCTTAATGTTACTCACACAGAACTGAAGTGTCTTCCATTCATGCATGAATGTAGCAATACTGTTGTGTCAGTAAATGTAATTAGATTTAAAAGAAAAAAAGTAGACCTACAGATGGCATGTTTGCTGTCCACAGCCGGATGGGTCTTGGGTTTTTCCTTTGACTTTGATAAATACCTGCAGCATCAAAAATCAGTGTGGCATGCATGTTTATCCACATGTTTGCCTTGTTATTGGCTCTCAATTCCAAAGTCTGGATCTCTGATGGCATGGGGGTGCATCAGTGTGTATGGAACTGGCAGCTTGTACATATAGAAAGGTATCTACAGGTTTTAAAGCAACACGTTCTCATCCAGATTACAGCTTTTTCAGAGAAGGCTTTGCACGTTTCAGCAAGACTGCTAACATGGCTTAGTCGTGGATGACTCGGGTGCTGAGCTGACCTGGCTGCAGGCGACATCTTTCATCAGTTGGAAACATTTGATAAATCATGAAAAATGCAAAATATGACAAAGAAGACACAGCAGTGTTGGCAAATGAGAATCTGATATCAACGAAAGACTGGGACAAGATATCTCTCCCAAAATTCCAGCAGCTGGTGTCCTCATTTCCCAGATGTTTAGGGTCTGTTGTTTAAAAACGAAGGGATGCTGCATAGTGGTAAACATGGCCAAGTGGGTCCAGGCGATGTGGGAAAGCAACAAAAAGTGTCCAGGTCGGAAAAAGGAGACAGGGAGGCAAAAGAGTTAAATAAAAGAGTTTTATTAAAGTTTATTAATAACTCAGCCAAAAGAGACGGGCAAGCCGCTATCACCATTTGAAGAAACAAACAAAGACTCAGGCATCGGTCAGTAAACTGAAAAGTAAGTTAAAAAAAGTTTAGTCAAGAAACACTCCTCTCCACAGAGCAGGAGTAAACCATCACCGAACACAGCTCACTAGCTGCAACCACCAACATGACTCTCTGGCACCAGAGCTCACTTTTCTCTGGCCTTAAATACCTTTAACTGCTGATGTGAGTCAGCTGTACAAAAGAAAAAGGTGGTAAATGGCCTGCATTTGTATAGCGCTTTTCTAGTCCTTAAGGACCCCAAAGCGCTTTACACTACATTCAGTCATTCACCCATTGGCAATGGTAAGCTACGTTGTAGCCTGGGGCGCACTGACAGAGGCGAGGCTGCCAGACACTGGTGCCACCGGGCCCTCTGACCACCACCAGTAGGCAAACACGGGGTTAGTATCTTGCCCAAGGATATTTAGCATGCAGCCAGGAGGCAGCCTGGGATCAAACCACCGACCTTCTGATTGGTGGCTGACCTGCTCTGCCACCTGAGCTACAGCCACCCCCGAAAGAAAAAGGTGGCACCTAAGGCAGGAGAGACGGTAGGACACGCCCACACAGGCAACTTCAGGAGGAGGCCCTGCAAGGGCCGTAACACCAAGTCTATTAAAAAAAAAAAAAAGTTTAACCATTTGATATGTTTTCTATGTTTGCATGGACAAAATATGAGTTTATGAGATTTACAAATCATAGCATTAATTTTTTCATTTTATACAATGTCCCCCCCCCCCTTTTTTTTTTTTGGATCTGCGCTTGTAGGTTTTAAAGGTGCTGCAATAACAACCTTGAAAGATTCCCAATACATTTTCTGAAACAGTGGACAGAAATACAATTCACCCATGACAGAGGAAAGACATAAGTTTGAAAAAATGTTCATACTTTTTGTTTTCTTTCTTGCATTTCAACCCCATTCAGTAAATCACTGGTTTCATTGTCCACGTACATTTAGTAACCAGTTTAGGAAGAGCTCTTTCAAGCCATGTCCACACATTTCAAATATAAATGGCAGGAAAATCTTCTCAGTTATTGTGGGTGATTTTAGGAGCTGCCTCACAGCTTGAAAATAACAAGTATGGTCAAGTTGTAGGTCAAACTAAGCCATGAGTACCATATGCTTCCTGCAGCTAGAGGTCATGCTAAGGTCTCTTATGATGAAGTGTGCCACATGGCAGGGAACAGTAGATTATTAATAAGCAGGTGTACACAAGAGTTTGTTTGGGAAATCTGGCACGCAAACCCTCGAGCAGCTCTTAAAAGGCCTTCCAGAGAGGAGAGTGCTGGCAGACAGCGGGGTGACGAGGGAATTAAGTGGAAGGCCGACTGGGTTAGTTGGGATATTTTTTTATTTTATTTTGAATACTCGATGTAGTGGTGGCAGCAGACACTGTTATAAATTATTTAGCACTTTAGACCTTAAAGTAAATTTGCAGTGACTTTCTTAAATGATGCGGTGTGTCTGGTTTCAAGACAGACACTGTGGGATAATGGAAGGATAATAATGGCTTTCCTACTGGCTTGTATGTGTTTGTGTGTGTGTGTAGGCAAAGATTTATACTACATGCAAAGATTAGCCTTCATACACACACATACACACACACACACAAACAGCCTTTGTAATTAAGAAAGGCAACTCAGATAATTCATTAAATCCACCATTTCATCGACCCCTCTTCTCTTTATCGTCTCTTTATCATAATTAATGCGATGTTATCCCTTCACGCCACAGCTGCTTTTGCATTATAAAGCTCTCAGTGCTCTTGATGATAATGGTCTCTCCTGTCTTCTGCCTCTGTGTCTCCATCTGCGACACTGATTATCTCTCACAGCTATTATGCTGTGGCCTAATTAAAACACAACAAACCGCATGTTTTAGCGTCCGGATCGCATATTTCTTTTAACAAATACATAGTCAACGTCAGTTAAGCTCTGGGATCTCTGTGTGCAGGCAAAGTCACAATTGCTATTTAGTATGGGCAAGGCAAACATTTTTGAGAAAATTGAATGAGTTTTATTCATCGGGCAAATGGGAAAGCCTTGTGTTTGAGCCAAAGAACTCATTTATATTTGGTGAATACAGTGAGCCAAGCACTGAGTAGTCTACTGGCACCACTACCATCAGTACCGATTTTTGCTTCTCAAGTTTACCTTGAATTTTCGAGTTGGAACAAAAGGACCTCTTTCTTAAAAGCTGCAGCACATGAATAATGGATTGCATTAACACAGAAGCGACTGATGTGAATTTGCGAATGTGCCCAGTGATAAGATATTCAGATATCCGTAGCCACTCGCATAACAGTTCTTTTACCTCCTGGGCAAAAGTAGATAGAGAGACCCTTTTACAGCATCAGATGGCTGGCTCTCCATCACGATTTGTTTTGTGTCCTGTAATCTTTCAGCAACAGCCGGCTATTCCTGGAGGTGAAACATCAACCCAAAGAAACACTGAAGGGATGCGTTTCATAAATATGAATTATGGAGACAAAGGAAGGAAAAGCATTTCTATGTAACCCGAAGGAAACTGTTAAAGGACTCTATAGCACAAAAACTGAATAGATATCAAATTCAAACAACATTAGGCCTTTGAACTTCTTTTTAAAAAAACAAACAAATAATACAAAACTAGATAGCAGCCACTTCCTCACACTTTCAAGCATCCAGAATGCACTCACAGACCCTAAGTACATGTGCATAGATCTCTCTTATCTTTAGTTAATAGTCAGTCATCACACATTTCTGGCAGCTTAGCTCATCTTGTTCATTTAAAGGCAGTAGCACACCTTAACCACCAGGTGGCATTGCAGACCCACAATAAATGATGGTGAGAGTTGGAAACAGCATCATAACTTTCACCCATCATAGGTGAAAGTTATGAACTGGTTAGCTGTGAAAAGTACAGTTTGTTCAAGTACTGAACAATGTTTATTTCTATTTATGCCTTTATGGTATTTTCAGAGAAAAACTCTTTGACTTAGATTAATTTTTGAGTGAATGTGAATCATGATCACATGATCATATGATGCACAGAGCTGATGAACATGAACTTCACACTGTTATGACATTGTGCAGTAAAGAAAACAAACATCATTAGCCTGCTTTTACTTGAAGGGATAGTTTGAGATTTTGTTTGGCAATGAGTTATTGTTATTGTTTGTGTCTAATATGATGTTATGATCGTGAGAGGATTGTTGTTGTAGTTGGATGGCTATCTTCAGACTCTGTCTCCCATGGCCACCAGCTCATTCTTTGCATCAGAAATCAAATTCTCTAAAATGTCAAACCGTTGTTGCAAATAAGAAAGGGACTGACAGTAACATTTCCACTTCAGTGATAAATAAATAATCTCCCAGTTATGATCCTGAAATACCTACAACAGAAAACAAAAACAATGATCAGATTTGATTCACACATGCCTGACTAATGATGATTTGGTACGCAGTCAGCAGAATGCAGCTACATCACAGCGAGCATGATCTTGCACATTACTAGAATCAATATTCGTTAAATGCAAGCTTGTAGGCCTGGATGTGTTCTTCAGGGGAGTAATTACAAATTTTTTTTGCCCACCTGCAAATTGTGTGATTTTACCTCTTGACCCCTCTGCCGTGATGAGTGATGATCTGTCGCGGTCTCCCACCTGAACCGAAACACTTCACTTACCCGGTGGTGCAGCGTAATAGCACAGAGAAAATCAATACAGAGGTGACAGTGAATTAAAGCCACTGGATAAGGACACTGATATAAAACCTTTGCAAGGATGCTGGGATTATCCCAAGAAAGCCAACTGGCTAAAGACTGCGACAACTCAGGAAGCCTAAAACCAAGATAACTGCTGATCCTTTTACACTGTCTTGCTTTTTATCCATACATCCTGTGGACAATCTAGCCACGGTGTGGAAAGTAGCTCTTTTCCTACACGCCTTTCAGCTCTTGTTGCTGAACAGGCCTTCTGGGAAGGTTATCCACACAGTGATATAAACAGCTGCATTGCCTACTCTGCTAATATCTCAGTAATCCATCCTTCTTTTACTCAAGCCTGTGCAGCTTTCCTGGGAAAACAATCAGTATCACTGTAATCTGGACTAGTGATGAGCAACTGCCTCAGCTGGTTTGCTCATCCTTTTTTGTCTGCGGGGCCTAAAAACACCACAGGGATGAGAGGAAGAGCGCTAATCAAAAAGAGTTAAATCATGCCTGCGTCAGTTTGATAATCCACAGTGGATTTCCATGCAGATGGAGATAGAAGTAGACAGTAGAGGACTTTTTTCCCCCTCCTCTCCCTCTGAGAGGCACTTCACACACACGCACATACAACTCTACCTCAGCTCATGTTACAGGTGTTATCCCCTAGGAAAATTGTTGCTGGTGGGTTCCCGCCTTTCTCTCTGTCTACGTAGCAATGTAGACCGAGAGGTATAATGGAAAAGCAATGCTGAACAGCGTGAACCTTCAGCTCCTTTCCTTCTTGATGAGAAAATCATGTTGATGCAGGTAGACAACAGAGAGTGAGAAGGAAGCAGCGACAGCCCTTTCCCCTGCTACGCTGATCACAGAGTTCACCTGCAAGTCAATTTGAATAGAGACGCACTGTGTAATACAAATCTCAGAGACATAAATGAGCTTAAAAACATGTAATATGGTACAGATATGCTGCTGTCAGACATTAGATAGCTCCGAGTCATGCTGCCAGTATTTTTGGAACTACCACAGATGACACAATATTGCACAATATTGCACTATGGAGATATTAAAGTCACCTTTTATATATTTGAAAATTTTATATCCTTATACTGCCATAACAGGTTTTCTTTGGTGCCTGCAGGACTCAATAACATGTTTAGTATTATCTTATTGCACTTTATGGGATTATGTTTTATCTTTTATTACATTACTATGTTCACGTGGTTCCAGGTATCTGGATATTGACACTCTGTGTAGCTTTTTTTTTTTACCCTTTCTCTTTATGAATATTACTAGGCGTAAGGAAAGGTAAGGCATAAATGAATAATGTGCTGCATGTATGTGTTAGTTTTCTGGTGGTGGTACTGATTGGCACTTGGCTTGTTCAATGATATACTGGGGTTTTTCCTGCACAAACACCTCTAAGATTAAGAGAGAAAATATAGTTCCCAATGGGAATCAATTCCTTGGGCAAAAACTGTATTCAGAAGTAAAGATGTTATCAGAGTATTGTCCTGACTATGCCCATCCCTTTATGACCACAGTATACCCATCTTTTTTGGCTGCTTCCAGCAGGCTTACATCCCATGTCACACAGCTCAGATCATCTCAAGCTGGTGTCTTGAACATTGTGGTTTGTTCACTGTACTCAAATGATCCCCACACTCACCAGCTCTCACCACATCCCAAAGGTGCTCTTTGGGATGTGGTGTAATGGGAGTGTTTAATGAGAAACAAATCTGCAACAAGTATTTGATGCTGTCATGTCAATATGGAGCAAAATCTCGGAGTAATGATTACAGCACCTTTCTTAAGCTACACCATTAATTAAGGCAGCCCTGAAGGCAAAAAGGGGGTTCAACCCACAAATTATCAAGGCATACCCAATAAAGTCCCTGGCAAACTTATATTTAATATGTAAAACCTCCAACGTTTCTGTACAAGGCTTAGCAGAAGCAAAAATGACACATTTCTCACTGAAATAATGAAATCAATTTGTTAATTACAGTAAATTTGTTGGTTTTCTTTTCATTTTTATGCAATTGCTGGTTGATTCAATATAGAACACTTACAGTGTAAAATGGGAGTTTAAAGGTGAAAAGGAGCTATTTATGAAAGAAACAAGGCTTTAGAGTATTAATGTATTAATGGCTTATAAGTGTGCTTTCCTCCTAATCATTAACAGTCAGGGTTATCTGTTCACTTGTTTAACTTTCTTTATTATATGCATTTTAAGGAGGACATAATTATAACACATTACAATAATATTATAATTAGATATGATGGCATAAATAACTCTAGCAAATGAGTGCCTAACACAACTTGATCTTTATTATTATTAGATATAATAAATAGATTTCAGTTCAATGTATCCCGTGAATGAGGTGTTTTATTTTTTAAAAAAAATCTGACTCTTCACTATGATTTGTTCATATGCGAGAGCATTGATTGGCTGTTAGCTAATCAGCGGTACAAACATATAATAAACAGAAAATACATTAAACAAAGATGAAAAAGCATCATTGGCTTCTGGGCTATAAAGAATAAATATAAAAGAAAATTTACATGAGATTTGTGTGTGTGATGGGCCTAAGTTTGCCACATTAGGTTCAACATAGATGGGAATAATTAATTAGGCTTAAGGATATGGGGATTTTTCTCTCAGGTTAAAACTCTGGACATGTTAAAATAGCATAATTAAAACAAACCAACAAATTAAAAAAAACAAAACAAAAAATAACTGCGTCACATACACAGCAGAACACTTATTGTGGAGGTGATGATGAAACTGATCTAGTAAAGCAAAATCCGAGTTTAACTGGAAATCACTCTAAAACCTTTATTGGTTTTCCCTCTTATTAGAACTTTTGTCTTAGTTTTACTTTTTCTTGGAATATTACTTTCAAAATTAGCATGTATTTTTAGAACGGCCCCACGGGAGTCCCTGGTTTGAAAAAAAAAAATGTTCGTGGCTCCGGTGCGTCAGCATGTGACTTCACTGGGCTGGAAGGAGCAGAGATGCTCTGCAGGAAGCTCCCAGTCATGACTGTGTGAGCGGTGAGACGAGAGCGATGCGTGGAGCGTGCCTGCAGTACCTCCTCTCCTCTGGCTGCAAACTTCAGACCTCTTTATGATGTGTGAAGGGAAAAGCGCGCTGGAGTTTGATTTGATGGCTTTTCGATATCACAAAGTGGAATGGATTTCGCTGAGAAGAACAGACAGTTTGACTGGATCCTGTGCGGATGAAATTAAGTTTTTAAAGGATTTATAGAAAGGGGCTCTTGGTGGATACAGTTCGTACTGTGGCCCTGCAGAGATTTTTCACTGTGTAATGCATGTTTCTGAAAGCTCGGTGTAATTTTCTTAAAACTCCAAAGAGCGACAGCTTCCTCTTGTCATGAAAAATCTCACCATGGATAACATGACTGTGGAAAATGACACTTCGGTGCACGACAACCAGACCCTTGGAGTGTGGACTGACTATTCATTTGAATACAAGGTGGCCAGCGTGTTTTTGGTGACTCTAATATGTGGGGTTGGGATCGTGGGGAATGTGATGGTCATACTGGTAGTCCTGACCACCAAACACATGCGGACTCCCACTAACTGTTACCTTGTGAGCCTGGCGGCGGCTGACCTAATGGTCCTTACGGCCGCCGGGCTGCCCAACATCACCGACGCCCTGCACGGGCAGTGGGTGTACGGCTACGCAGGCTGCTTGGGCATCACTTATTTCCAGTACCTGGGGATAAACGCGTCCTCCTGCTCCATAACCGCCTTCACAGTGGAGCGCTACATCGCCATCTGCCACCCTATTAAAGCGCAATTCTTGTGCACTCTATCCAGGGCTAAGAAAATCATCATGCTGGTGTGGGCGCTCACCTCTGTTTACTGCATCATGTGGCTCTTTCTGTCAGACACTAAAAAGTTGATCTATGACAACGTGGTGCTGCTCACCTGCGCCTACAAGGTGTCCAGGAGTCACTACCTGCCCATCTACTTCACGGATTTCACGGTGTTTTACGTGCTCCCTCTCATGCTGGCCACGGTTCTGTACGGACTGATCGCCAGGATACTTTTCATCAATCCACTGCCTTCGGATCCGAAGGACAGCACCAAGAAGTGGAAGAAGGAGACGACTCAGGGAGGGAGGATGATTAGCACCAGCTCCTCCAGCAGCACCACGGCTGCCTCCCGCAGACAGGTAGCTCATTATCGTCACCATCATCCCTGTAGCACTTTTTCTGCGTGAGTTGGGTTGCGGAGGGACTGTATTTCGTTCCAATTAAAAACAAGTTAAATGTTTCATTTCCAGCAGATTTATTCTGCTTCTCTGCTTTTTCTTCTTCTTCTTCTTCTTTTTTTTTTAAAAAAAATCCAGATAGATATTCAGACAATGAAATGTAGCCCTGCGTTCAGTTGCTAGTCTAAGTTTATGGTGACAGGAAAAAACCTGTCTGTTTGGGATTTGGAAGATTTGTACCGCATGAAACAGAATGAGAACACCCAACCTGGGTTCCTTGGCTTATAAGCGTTTCTTTAAAAAGAAAGAACGCTTTTTAAAAAGCCGTTTCTTTAGTGAAAGATCCACAGCTTCGTGGATTACAGACATTGAGAGAAATTAGAATATGTCTTCTCGTCCTTATCTCCGTGTGAGGGGGGTAAAATTTTAAAAATCCTGCAAAAAACAAAAAAATCTCAAAAATCCTTAACTGCAATTCCATCAATGCTGCACCCATATCAGAGGGGGGGCTACATTCTTAATGGTTGTATTTCAGGCCGACATTGCAGGCACACACGTGTCTGCAGTCACGGTGCATGAGTAGTTGGTGGATTGTTGCGTTTCAGACACGTTTGCAGGGTGAGACCTCACCCTCTCGTGACGAATTTTCACTCGGACCCAAGCAGACCATGCAAATGCCTAAACTATACTGTCCCTCTAGCACAACAGGGAGGGCCTGTCTTAGTAAGGGGGTTTATGGAGGGGTTTAGGACAAATTCATATACCTAAACGCAGCTTCTGTTAATCTTATTTTATTTCTGAAAACTTTCCATTAAGCTTTAGTTCCTAAAGTACTGGTAAGTGAGCCTGGTGGAGTGTAAAACCAGCCAGTTCATTTCCCTCCCTTTCTTTCTTTCTTTCTTTCTTTCTTTCTTTCTTTCTTTCTTTCTTTCTTTCTTTCTTTCTTTCTTTCTTTCTTTCTTTCTTTCTTTGTGGAACAGAGGAGATTCTATAGTTGAGGACTGAAGAAGAAGCAGAAATTTTGAGATAGTCCATCCTAAATATAGGCCAAAAAATGAATTATCTTATCTTATCTATGTCTTTTGTTAAACACACGGCCACATGCAGTACTGCTAAACAGTCTAAAACAATTTCACCATCTATCTTCTGTTTAGTTTTTTCTTTTTAACATTTTAAAAACAGTTTTATGAATAAAACCTAATCCTCTAAAGGTAAGGACACCATGCCAGACACCTAGGTAGGCTGCAGGGAGAGATGTTTGTTTATCAGATCAGGGGAAGAAGCCTTCCTGGAATGACAAGGGGGTGTGGTAACCCTGAAGGAGCTCCATGCTCTGCTGGGTAGTCAGATCAGTTAACCCTAACTCAAATAGACTTTTAGGCCTTTTCTCCATCGGTGGGGTTTTTATTCTAACACATTTCTGCCAAAGCACAGCCACATTTGCTTGTTATCGTCAGCATTCACAACTCAACACAGACACAACCAACAACCCCTCCCTCCTACCACATACCTTACCGAGTTACCTAAATGTCAACAGCAGCTAAGATTAGGCACTCCACTTGCTGATGGCACTTGCTCTGCCCCTATCCAAGTCAATTAGACTCACCTCACTGCAGCTGAGACAACATGTCATGAATATGGATATGGTTTGATTACATGCACGTTTAAACATCAAGATTTTTACCCGGCAACTAAATTAATAAATCCAATCTTTGTAAAGTTGTGATTAACGATTTGATCCAGTTACTTAATAAATTATATAAACATTAAATAGGTGTTCAAATAGGTCACTAATATTGACGAGAGACTTTCAAGCTGGAAAGATTTTTATCTCATCAAATCTTTTCATTTTTTTAACTGGATAGTTTGGTATGAGCCACTGATGTGCAGCATCAATGTTGCTTTGATTAAGTGATGCACCAATTGAGCAACAAGCTGATCAGCAGTACAGGGAGTGCAGAATTATTAGGCAAGTTGTATTTATGAGGAATAATTTTATTATTGAACAACAACCATGTTCTCAATGAACCCAAAAAACTCATTAATATCAAAGCTGAATGTTTTTGGAAGTAGTTTTTAGTTTGTTTTTAGTTTTAGCTATTTTAGGGGGATATCTGTGTGTGCAGGTGACTATTACTGTGCATAATTATTAGGCAACTTAACAAAAAACAAATATATACCCATTTCAATTATTTATTTTTACCAGTGAAACCAATATAACATCTCCACATTCACAAATATACATTTCTGACATTCAAAAACAAAACAAAAACAAATCAGCGACCAATATAGCCACCTTTCTTTGCAAGGACACTCAAAAGCCTGCCATCCATGGATTCTGTCAGTGTTTTGATCTGTTCACCATCAACATTGCGTGCAGCAGCAACCACAGCCTCCCAGACACTGTTCAGAGAGGTGTACTGTTTTCCCTCCTTGTAAATCTCACATTTGATGATGGACCACAGGTTCTCAATGGGGTTCAGATCAGGTGAACAAGGAGGCCATGTCATTAGTTTTTCTTCTTTTATACCCTTTCTTGCCAGCCACGCTGTGGAGTACTTGGACGCGTGTGATGGAGCATTGTCCTGCATGAAAATCATGTTTTTCTTGAAGGATGCAGACTTCTTCCTGTACCACTGCTTGAAGAAGGTGTCTTCCAGAAACTGGCAGTAGGACTGGGAGTTGAGCTTGACTCCATCCTCAACCCGAAAAGGCCCCACAAGCTCATCTTTGATGATACCAGCCCAAACCAGTACTCCACCTCCACCTTGCTGGCGTCTGAGTCGGACTGGAGCTCTCTGCCCTTTACCAATCCAGCCACGGGCCCATCCATCTGGCCCATCAAGACTCACTCTCATTTCATCAGTCCATAAAACCTTAGAAAAACCAGTCTTGAGATATTTCTTGGCCCAGTCTTGACGTTTCAGCTTGTGTGTCTTGTTCAGTGGTGGTCGTCTTTCAGCCTTTCTTACCTTGGCCATGTCTCTGAGTATTGCACACCTTGTGCTTTTGGGCACTCCAGTGATGTTGCAGCTCTGAAATATGGCCAAACTGGTGGCAAGTGGCATCTTGGCAGCTGCACGCTTGACTTTTCTCAGTTCATGGGCAGTTATTTTGCACCTTGGTTTTTCCACACGCTTCTTGCGACCCTGTTGACTATTTTGAATGAAACGCTTGATTGTTCGATGATCACGCTTCAGAAGCTTTGCAATTTTGAGACTGCTGCATCCCTCTGCAAGATATCTCACTATTTTTGACTTTTCTGAGCCTGTCAAGTCCTTCTTTTGACCCATTTTGCCAAAGGAAAGGACAGTTGCCTAATAATTATGCACACCTGATATAGGGTGTTGATGTCATTAGACCACACCCCTTCTCATTACAGAGATGCACATCACCTAATATGCTTAATTGGTAGTAGGCTTTCGAGCCTATACAGCTTGGAGTAAGACAACATGCATGAAGAGGATGATGTGGACAAAATACTCATTTGCCTAATAATTCTGCACTCCCTGTATATACTTGTCCCTCTTTCCCATGTTAGAATCATGGTAAAAACTATCCAGTCCCTGAGGGGTGTGCTTATGTGGCACACCCAAATTTTGTATAAATCCGCTGTAAAAAGGACCCATTTTCACTTTTGTTTTTTCTGATGTCATTATCCTCGGGTGACATAGGAACACACTGTACATGTAAACCTAATAAGCTTGCTTCATAGTACACCCATCTGGTGTGTGCTGCTAATTCAGGTGATTTTTGTACAATGCGAGTGACTCCACCCTAAAACACTTACCAGATAAATAATTGGCAAAACCCCAGTGCAGCAGTAAAAAGGTCAATCCACGCCTCGGTGTATGTGTAGCCATGTTATTTGTTGCAATGTTCGAGCAGACCTGCTGGCATTTTCACAGCTTTTACGATCAACAAAGTTCTCAATTCAAATTATACCCCTAGTATATACAAGTGCAATCAGGTGAACGAAGAAGAGTTTTTGGCTTGAAACAGGTGATTTTCTGGTACTATAGCATGCTGTATTATAAGTTAGACCATTTTTGGCAACCTTTTCATGAAAATGTCCAAAGGTTGTGACAGTGTCTTGGTTTGCTGGTTCCAGATTATCAAAGTTGAGCACAAAGGTCTAAAGACAAAAGCAGAGTTCTGTATTTGATAGGGACTCAGAATTTCCAATCACCAAACTGGAAAAGTCGAAGAAAACACCCACTTGATAACTTGGACACATTTACTCAGCTCTGACATTCAAATTTTGTTCATAACCACTATGGTCAAAGGAAACTCTTATTACTGTCCACAGTAATCCATGTTTGACAGTAAGGCTCAGCGCTGGCACCTTCCTGCCTTTGCATTTGCATGCGTGAAAAGCTTTAGGCTGAGAGGTGCAGCATGACCCCTAAGAACACAGATCCGAGCAGGCATCAATGGCATGACATTGATGAAGTCAGACACAGCATAAAAATGAGGAGCTGAGCTGGCGGTGGGTCACGTTGTATATGAGATTTGCAAGTGGGAAACACAGAAGTGTATCAGCTGAACCACCAGCTGTTTGCTTAGCTGTTATCAGCTCATATTGATACTGATATAAATAAATGGTCGTGACAAGTTTAAATTTTTTTAAAACAAGGTTTTTTGAAATTTAGTGTGGGGCAGCTTTCCTCTTCTGAGCTCAATATTGTTGTCTTTAAATATTGTAGTAATGCTCCACCATGTGGTAGCAGGTGAATGATGACCCCATATATGCTGCAGTTTTAAATCTTTGAACCCTGGTCAGAAGTTTTGTCATGAGTTTTTAAATCATGGCGGGCTGTTTTTAAGGACATTTTTTGTGCCATGAAAGCACATGTTAAGCTTTTTTGTTTGCCATTTCAGGCTGTACCCATTGTAAAGAGATTAAATAACCAACACAGTGGCTGGGTGGAGGTGGCTTAAAGGCGGGAGAACAAAGGTTCATAAGGTCAGGAGGTAAACTGCTTATCCCCGCCTCAGGATTTGATTTTACCTTTTTTTTTTCTTTAGAATTTTATATTTTGCCTATTCAATTTGGCAACACCACCAATTTTCAAATTATTCCAGTGCCTTCACATGAACCTTGAAATTAAAAAAAACAACAACTTAGATTATCTGGTCAGTTGGTGACACCTGTGGTCACTAATAAGGATTTGTTTTGTTGTTGCTGTTGTTTTGTGTAGAGGTATTTTAACACATTGTACTGTGCTCTGACATCTGAAACAAATGGGCTGTTTCACAGGAAAAGCCACTTCACCAGCTGAATGTTTCCAACGAGAAGCAGAAGTGTTTGATGTTCTGCAGCTGTATAATAGGGATGTTGATAGGCTGACCACACTGAGAACAAATTTGTAGATGAACTACAGAGTTGCATACATTAAATAAATTAAATCCCAAAGGAATCACAGTCAAAACTATGCAGAGTGTTAGTTACAGACAAAAACTAATATTAGCAAAAAAAAAAAGTTATGGGTGAAATTTCATACACCACATAAAGATGTTTTTTCATTTAAATGTGGGGAGGGCGCAGCTGCATGTAAAGACAATGTCGATGCATGATCGGGTGTTGGTTTTGTGCATGCTGGCTCATAGCTTACTGGGTAAAAAGCTGTTGAACAACCCTGTGCAGTAGTGCAATGTGTTGGGCTTCATTTACACCTGACGAGCATTTAAAAACTTTTTATTATGCTGTCCGAAACAGGTTTGTCTTGTAAATGAGTCATTGAATCTCAGTGAGATTACCTATAAAAATAAAAGTTCAATAAAAAAAAAGCTTCTTTAACACATGAATGAATTTTTTTCCCAGGTGACAAAGATGCTCGCTGTGGTGGTGATCCTGTTCGCCTTACTTTGGATGCCCTATCGTACCTTGGTGGTGGTCAACTCTTTCCTGGACAAGCCCTACCTGGACACCTGGTTCCTGCTCTTCTGCCGTCTCTGCATCTACCTAAACAGCGCCATCAACCCCATCATCTACAACGCCATGTCTCAGAAGTTTCGTGCCGCTTTTAAGAAATTGTGTCACTGTGGCCCTCAGCGCATGGAGAAGCCTGCTTCCTACAGCGTGGCCCTCACCTACAGTGTCATCAAGGAAACGTCCAACGGGGAAAGTCCTGACCACTTCACCACAGTTATGGATGAGCTCCACACACCGTCTGCTCAGTACCTACCTGCCAGCATCCTGCCAAATGCCAAAAAGATGGTATATGAAGAGCCTTCTCCGTCGAGCAGGGATGTCAAGGCCTGACTAGAAACAACCTTTCCACCTGAAGGTGGTATCAGAGATTCTGACAGCTCCAGTATTGATTCTGACATGTATTGAATATACAGGTTCCAGCTTTATTTCTCAAGATTTTTTCCTCTTGTAAATGTTTGTTTTATTTGACAACAACATTTGCCAGAAGACAAATAGGATGAGCTGCCCTGTGCTGTAGGCTTTCTTGCATTTTTGTGTGAAATGCAAGAAGAGAGAAAATATCATAAAATAGGAAGTCTTAATTATTAATGCAGGAAGTGATCCTCCTCAGCCCTATGATGTAATACAAAATCACCTTTTCTATTAACTTTACCATAAGCTTTATAGTATAAACTTGCATGGCACCGATTTGTTATAAGTTGCTGTATAGCTGTATGACAAATTTGTCGGAAGTAGGGTGCCTTCTCATCTCATCTTTCTCCCACTAAACAAAACCAGACTGTTGAATAAGACATTAAAGTAGTAGTCACACTCAAAAGGAAATTTCATTAGTGGATGTCATAGGTCTTTGTGATAATAGCCTTGCCGTTAGAGACCTTTACAGCAAGTTTAAAATGATTTAGCTGTCTCGCTTAACTCTTTGTTTGTTCCCATTAGTCTGATAGTGCCACTCTCAGCTACAGCAGGCAGCTGTTTTCAACAAACAGCTCTCGCTCCATCCAGTACGAAACAGCAGACAGACAGATTTAGCAAACACTGCTGTGGATGTTGAGCAGATCAGATATTCCCCCGGGAGTCCCCATTTGGTCGAACATTTCATATTTAAATTCAATTTGCCAGCTGATCAGAAACATTTTCACTGCAAGTGAACAAAAAAAGGAGAAACTCCAGAGTGTGCCTGAAACACAGCTTAATCCCTAGTCCATTCCCTCATTATCAAACAATACTTGTTAACTTGGGTTTGCAGGCTGCTGGCGCCTATCCCAGCTATCATATGGTGAAAGGCAGGGTGCACCCTGGGAAGTTCGCCAGTTGCAAAGCAATCACACGGAGACAGACCACCATCCACGCTCACCTTTACAGCTAAGAGCAATTTAGAATCACCTGTTAGCACAACACACGTCCTAGAGGAGTACCCACAGTGACTCCATAGAGGCACAGCGAGAACATACAGTGGATTCAAACCTGGGAACTGGCTGTGTGATGAGACCTTGTTTATGTACAACTGTTCTTCATATTTATGGCTGATGTGACTGTTGAGCGATCACTTTCTATTCGCTTGACTCTGCCCAGCTTCCTCTCCCTGTTCTGGGAATGGAGCTCTTATTTTCCTTTGACCTAAAGTGGTTAGTAACAGTCAGACGATTACTTTTATCACCACAAGTATGCCATAAGCATACCACGTTGCACACTGACAACTAATCATAGTAGTATTCTGTTACATCGACAGTTCGGTTGATGACTTTCTGTCAGTCTAATGACATTTTGATATAATTTCATTCTCTGGCCAGGTGTGTGTTAGCATGGAGCAGGTGCCCATGTTGTATTATTCCTTTTGTTAATCTTATTCACAACACACGGCAACATTCATGAGTAGACCAAGAGGATGTGAACCCTCTACCATGACATGCTGTCACACTGGACTATAGTTGAAATAGCAACACACTAAACACACTAAAATAAAGATAAATTATTTCAGTGGGGTGGACAACTAGATGCTAGCGCAGGTGTTCAAGAGTTTACAGTGAACCTATAAATGAGGTTTATTTAGATGCGTCCCAGCAGATTCCTGGGTTCAAGTTTTCATTTTATTTATCATCAAGCATTTTATAAAGTTTATCTGTAATGTAACTAAGTGCTTTTGCTGTAAAGTAACATTTTACTTTCTTTTATGTTTACATTTTTGAGTGTTCTGTACAATATTCGACTTTTGTTTTGTTTCTGTGCTTGGACTGCATACACTGTATCACCTGTACATCAAAGCCTCTCATTTCTCAGTCGTTAAAATGTTCTGTCATGATAAATATTTATATTGTCTGCATTACTCAGCCCCATAGGATATCGTTTTACCAACCCTACCATACACAAAAGCAAATACAAAACTCTTTTTCCGTTGCTAATGTACCACTAGAAGGCTAGTACAGGATTTTACATAAATCCAATGCACATGACATTTTAGTCTTGCTACAGCACTACAGGGAAAACACAGATGTGGAATTATGTGACCTTTTAAAAATAGGTCTAAATATGAGAACAACTTTATCTTGCTTTCTCAATTTAAAATCCACTGATGTCTAACGATTTCTCTGTGGATTTCAAACTAAACAGTGACAAACACTAAAGTCTTCTGTTGGCTACTGTGACTATGACAGCTGTGGAATCAGAGCCCGTGGGGGGTGAGTGGCCGGTGTATCATAATGAGAAGAGAAGAATGTGTAGCTCTGATGTGCAGAAAGAGAGGCTGTTTGTTAAAGGGTCTGGTAACAGTCGTGACAGTAATTCACTGAAACTGCAGATTGCAGCACTTTTGTGGGATTTATCCGCTCAGCAAAACCCAACAGAGCAATGATGGAAGGTGTAAATAGATCGCAACGACGTGCCATACTTGAGCTGGCGCAATCCACACTGTGTATATTGCTCACACCCCGCTATTAAAGGATGAATTTTCTAGTGTTTCTTTGAGCTACGTGTACAGTGTGTGTAAACTGAAGACGGCTCAAGGGGATAAATAAGTAAGGAGCTCAGTGAGAAGGGCCTTTTTTGTGTTAATCTAAAGGCTTTTTTCTGTCAATATTGTGAAGTTGCTTGAAATTGATTGTGCAGTGCAATGTGAAATTCAATTGGTATTGTGTTTTCAAACATGTGGCAGCAAAATGGAATTTGTATTTTTCTTTTTTTTTTTTGAAATAATAGCTCATTTTGATCTATTGTTCCATCAGTGTGTTTGCCATCATTTCACAACAGCGGGTGGGGGCTGAACTCCAAAGTGGAAGAAAAAGACCGTGGTTTGTAGTAGTTGTAGCGTAAAGTACCTCTTATTCGTACAAGTTTCAATTTCTTCCTTTGTTCTCGGTTGAAACATATTTCTTTGACAAACAGCTGCGATGGAGATTTTTTGTTCTGCACGGTGCACTGTCTGCAGCATGAACTCAGGCTTTTGTGAAGTGCTACCTGATGAGTTTCCATCTGATGCAGTGTGGGGTTTTTTGTGCACTTTTCTTTCTGCAGGTGGCTTTTCTCTGCTTTATCAGTTTGATGGCTTGTTTTGTATTTTGTAACCTTCTTTGTCAATAATAAACACAGATGATAATTACACGACGCTGGAGATGGTGCATTATTGCTACGTCGATATACGCTCTTTTGTTCCCGATTCTCTACAGCTCCACCACTTCTGATCTATTACCAGCAGCCATTGAAGAAACTGCCTCATCCAAGATGCCCTTATGAATCAGGCACAGATAGCTCTGCGAGCTGCGATCACACCGAGGACATCAATCACAGGTGTTGATTGCTTTGTTCTGAAACCACTCAGCATGTGGTGGCCTCGTCTCCTCTCGCTGAAGACTATCAGAACCCAAATGTGCTCAAAACAAATAATGTGACAACCGTGTGAAATTTCTGTTTACTGTAGGTAATGTCACTAAATATCTGATCCATCAAAGCTCCCTCAATTTTGTTAAGTGATAATGCCACCACTGGAGTCACACAGTAATTTCCCATGCACTGTGATGGAGCTGGAAAGAGCTTAATGTGCCAGGAGAGAATGTCCCTGGAACACGAAGGCACTGTTTGCCGACTGCATTTCATCAGCTGCACGCACTCTAGCTGTAATCTGACTGGCACACAATTGTTTTCACAAATGCATGTGAAGACACAGATTTTATTTTAATCCCCCTACTGTTTGTTGCTCTGTGTCTAATTTGTAAACTTATTTGGAAAGCTTTCCGCTTGTGGTGGAACTTGAATAATGAAAAAAAAAGGTCTTTTCAGCAACTCCCTTATTCAGAAAGCTCTGCATATTTGAGTTGGCAGGTTTTATACTGGATGCCATTCCTGAAACAACCTTAAAGGGATTTGCGTCTTCTCAAAATAGCGATCTTTCACATCTTAAGTGAATGTGAAAAATGCTAAACCATGGAGCTACTAAAAGTAAGAATAATATTATCCATCAAATTCATCTGTAGCTTTCATTATTGTATCTTTTTTGATGAATAAAATTACATTCGGGTGGAAGCAGAGAGTGTTCTAACTGGACAAGCAGGAGGATGACAACTGATGCGTGAATTTTGAGATGTCTACCAGCTCATCCCTGCTTGTTATTTTATCACTGCTCCAGCTGGCTGTTCTTGTCAGGCTAAAATGACCCTCTGGCCACTGGTAAATGTCCCAGTGCTCCAGATAGGCAGTCTGCCACAGAATGTTTTAAACTATGGACTCAGGCTCACGTTCTTCAGTATGCAGATCTATTCCTTTTTAGCCTGACTTGTCAAACTGACTTGCTTTTCTTTTTTGATTGTTACCTGCAACGTGTTCTAACTAGAAACTGCAACTAAATATTTTTGGGAACGGGAGTATAAATATAAGCTAAACAGAATCAAACAAAGTGTGTCTCAAAGCTATAACTCTTTCCTTTCTTCAGTTTCTTTTAATGCTAAAAAAAAAAAAACCCAAGCAAACTAAAATGCAGCACTGCAAACCATGTGAGAAGTTCACACTGCTTATTGCTCAGATGTTCTGGGGGCAGTAAATAAGGAGAAGGAAAGTCTTGTGTTTCTGAATATTGCATATATCTGTGATTGACCTCTGCTCCTTTCCAGGTCATCTGCTACTTCAGCTAGTATACTGGCTCACAGGTGTGAAAGATTACCTAAAACTAATACTGAGATCAGATTATGGAAAGTATGTATGTGTAACAATTATTTTCCCCTATCACACTCTGTCCAAAAGAAAAAAATGCATATGACTTTAGCAATGTAAGCATTGTGGCCTTACAGTGATAGTGCCTCTGTTCCAGACTGCATAGTGCTGATATTTCTCTAAGGGTGGATTGTCTTAAAATTTTGGGCATGAATCTCAGAGGATAAATCGAGATGGCTTTGATGATCACTGGTCTTTTTTATCTTGTGCTGCCCTGAGGTTCAAGTATGTGGCTCTTTGTGAAATGTCCTGACAGCTATTGAATGAATTTCCATAAACTTTCCAACAGATATTCATGCCTACTTAGGATAAATTATTAGCACTTCAGCTCAGAATTATAGCTTGTTCAATAATTCAGCTCATGATCTACTCCAATGAGTGAACATGGCAAATAATTACCAAACATTAGCATGTTAAAGATGAGAACATGCCACACAGATTTGAACAGTTGTCTGTACCTAAGTACGGCTTCATAGCACAACCTTTAATCTTTATTCCTGCTTCTTTTTTTATGCTTGACACTCGTAGAACTTGTTCTTGCGCAATCAAAAACACGGTGATGGGAAAGCAGAATGTTTCACAAAATTTCAGTGAGTTCGTCATCTGTCAGGTTCAGATTTGAGGGTCGGGAGTATTATAACAGAGCTGATTACATATTCACACTGCCCACCCATTCGCCCAGTTTCTTTGAACTGGAATAAAAATGCAAAGCCCACCTTCACTGCCAAGTGATGGTGAAAGGTTCAGTTGTCATTTCTAAAACCATTTCAGCCATTGCTGCAGCTGAAAAGAAGAAACCATTGAACAGCACCTTCAGGGCTCTAACACAGGTCAAGGTGAAACCTGGAAAGTCAAAGAAACATGCAAACAAATAATTCCAAGAATATATGCACATAATCAGTGACCTCCTCAAAGAAGGAATACATACATAACTACCATGCAAAAAGGATGAAGCGCTAAAGAACTTGTCTTTTCTTCTCATTCCCTCATTCAAACTCAAAGAGTTTGGGGAGTTTGCAAGTGAATTTCCAGTTTAGAATAAGCTTTCTGGCATAGAGGACAACCTAGATGTCTGTGAGGTGAGTCCAGTGGCAGAACCCCGAGCCAGGCAATGCAATGAGAGTGTGAGGTATTAATTCTGAGTCTGGCTCAAACCTTTTCCATTACAAAACAAAGACCAAAAATTTATGATCAGCCAAGTTTGCAACTCATGCAGGTAGCACCACCAGCTGCAAAGTGAGTTATTCTGCTCAGTGAACTCAGTGTACAGTTTTGAACTGCATTAAATTGTTTCTAATGAGAATACATTAAATCCGGTGCCCCAGTACCCAGATGCTGCTGTCTTTGAGTGCTTTCCACCTCATTTACATCACAATAATAGTAATTATGTTACAAGAAGGTCAGGATAATATTTCCATATTCATGGAGTTCAAATGTGAATGAATCTTACGGTGATTGAAATATCAACTGACATTAATTGGTGCTACCTTTTATACAGTTAGTCCCTAAGCATATTTCTCATGTGTGACCACTAAATCAAAGCTTCATTAGAGAAACAGCTGAGTAAACCCCAGCAGTTGATATACTGACATGCAACTAATTCAAGCTTGCCAAGACACCTGCCTTTGATTATACTCCTGTCAGAGTATTACACTACTAAATAGGAGGAAAAGCCACAGAGGTACCAGCTTTTTCCACCGACTGCTTCTAGACCCATTTATTCAGTGAAAAGGAGTAATGATAATAAAGATGCACTGGCCTGGGAGAGCCACATTGCTTTGACAGAGTTTCAAACTATTGAAAAGTAGACAGGAAATCAGACTGAAGTAGCCAAGAGGATTATACGCCTCAGCAGTGGGCAGCTACACCGATGGCATGTTCCTGGCTTATTCCCTGCTCAGCTTTCTAGCCCTATTACATATTCAGTGCCGGGTAATTTTCATGTCCATTTTGAATATGAGGAGCAAGACGGGAAATTATGTTTCAACCCTGAGCAGAATGCCAAGAAAGAAATTTTAATGTGCAAAGAACACTGTTGTGATAATTTAGCTCTTATTCAAATTAGAAGAATAGAATAGAATAGAATAATCCTTTAATTGTCCCACAAGAGGAAATTTGGTTGTAACAGCAGCCAAAAAGACAAATATACAAACAAACAGTACACAGGACACGGAACAGAAACAGAAACAGAAACAATTTTTCTTACATATTTACATTAAGGACAATGGTTACTATAAACAGAGAGTACTGTACAGTTATTAAATTAAATAAAAATAATTACAGGTAAGAGGCAAACCAGGTTGTAGTGCCAATTCCAACTACTTGCTCCAAAAGTAAATTACAGCTCATGTTCATTCTCCAGAGCTCATTTACAGTTTTATTGTATCAACGGTTGGCTTTAATATGGCAAAAAATAGGAAGAAAAATAACAAAGTTGAACTAAGGTTTACACTTACACTAGACAGAAAGTACCACCAAAGTGACCAAAATGAAAGAGATAAAAATGTCAAGACAATTCAGCTTTCAATGCATCTGTGATTTATGTTATTTTATATCTCTACATAGTCACCTTTTAAAAAAATATATTTATTTTTGCTGCTGTTTTTCATGCTATTGAAGATTTTAGCTCACTGAATTGATAGACCCAACACTTCACTCAGCCTGTGATAAAAATGAGTGATGTTTGTTTTGGAGCTATTTGCTATACTTGTTCAATATATCAACCATCTCCTCCCTTTTGGCATTTTATTGCCTTTATCACTGGATTTTGCATATGTGAGACAACACCTCACATACTTTTGTAGCACCAAATGATGCAGAGAGGAAATTACCATTGTAGGCTGGATGTGAAAGGATGTGAAATATTGTAAAAGTAAAAATAGTTGAAATACACCAGCACAAGTGTGCACATAGAAATATTGCTTTGACCACAGACAATATGAGAGAGTCAGAGTCAGATTGATTTCTAATTGAAATGAAAGTTGTTGTTTTTTTTTTCATTTTCATCTTAATAATAATTTAAAAATAACTGTGCAAATATGTGTCCTGAGGCACTTCAAAAACATTTGCTTCTAGAAAGGCGTTGCTTTGACTTAAAGAGGAATTCACTGAGATGTATATGCTACTGCTAACTAGCTAGCAACAGTAGTTAGCCAAGACAAGCTACACCTTGTGTGATCCTGATCAAACTGTCAATAAGGATATTAATATAATAGAATAAAAGCAGAATTATAAATTCACTAATTTGTGTGTATCAACATTTTAAGATATGTGCACATAAATATTTGTTCTCACTTTAATTTACCTCTCATTTTAAGAGTGCAAATGATTAGCAAAACAACTATGGTGGCATTTTGAAAAAAATTGGGATTCATCACATCACAACCAGGAAGTAATTCCAAAAACATAAAAATACAAAGTTAAAGTGAAAAAAAAAGAGAACTATACAACTCAAATAGCAGACAGCAGTAGGATGGTCAAAGAGGTTGGAATTATGGCTGTTCTTTCCAATCCAGTAACTCAGTCATTATGGCAGTCATTATGTATCTGCTAATTGACTTTAAGAAACAAACTTTAACTGGTCCGTACACTGACTTTGTCTGACATCACACATTTGCCTCCTACTGATTCTGATGATCATCTTGGAAATTAGTAAAGGCTAAAAAAGTGGAAGAGCTTATCTGTTGTCAAGGCCATATGTGTAATGGTCCTGGGTTTTGTGACCCAGTGTTTGAGGTTTTTTTTATATATCTTTGGTATTCATTTGTGCCCTAGTTTAGTTCATCTAGTTAATTTCTAGGTTGCTGTTTACTCCTTTGTTTCTTAGTTGTTTATGTCATCTCCTCCTGTACTCAGTCTCCCTGGTTCGTGCGTCTACCTGTCATGTGTCATGTCTGTGTGGTTATGTTAAGTTCATGTCATGTCTAATCTCCATGTTTCCTGTTTTACTTTGAAAGTCTGTGTTCAATGTCAGTGTATTTAGTTTCACTTCTCCTGTCCTGTCTTTAGGTTCATGTGTGTCAGCTGTGCTCCCATGTGTGGCCACTTCCCTTGATCATCCCTTGTGTGTATTTAGTCTCTGTGTTTCATTCAATCTGTGTTGCGTTGTCTGTGTTCCACGCCCTATGTCATGTCAGGTTCCAGGTTTAAAGTTAATTTGTCTGCTCATCTGTGTCCGCACCTGGGTCCTCCAAACACTCTCCACACGGTCAGCCACTGCGGACCGTGACACATATCTATGATATTGCTGATAAACAAACATCAGATTGCCTCTTGTCTTTCTGGTTTTTCTCTGAAGACTTTTAAAAACACACATTGATTCTTGGAGTATTTATTAATGTCAAAATATTTATTAATGTCACCTGTCTTTATCCTGCATGCAAATGACCAAATACATTCTAAAACCTATGTTAATATGTTCTCTGATGGGAGTCTATTTCTGACCCTTGCCCTTGCAGACACCTTTTCAGGACCACAATAAGATGGGCGACTTTATCAAACAGTGTGAGACTTAGTGCCTCACTCTGAATGTCTCTAAAGGAAATGCTCCTTGATGCAGGGCAAGCCGTTGACTATACGCAAGAAGTTATGACAAGAAGTTATCAAAAAAACAAATTGCCCCGAGATAATCCACACTTATACGGAGATAACATGCAAACTCCACCCCATCTAATGCTTTTTTCTTATTTTAGCCATATTGTATGTTTAAGGTTCTGGGTTGGATTATTATACGAAACATTGGTAAGGTTTCAAATTGCTCAGGCTTCAGACTGCTTTGAATTCCCCCTTTTTAATGTTTCTTTTCTACTGAAGCTGATTTACCTGTATGGTCCTCTGTTCCCACAGCTGTTTAATCTTTAATCATTTCTTCTTAGCTTCCAGAGTGAGTTTGCTCATTTCGGTTTAGCTTTTACTGTTTGAAAATGTTTGATTTTAGTATCGTCAGTGTTTTAGTCTTTTTCATTATTAGGATATAATTTGTTTGAGTTGGGGGGGGAGATACAAACACAGCCTTTCCCCTGCAAATCCAAACAAGCACAAAACCCCCTAAACAGACAACATGCTTTTAAATTTAGTGGTCCTCATCTTAATGCTCTGACATTCAGAAAAAAACATCCACAGCATGCACAAAAAATGCAACAAAATGTTTCATTTTGTTTTAAGACACTTGAGGCTGTATGGGGCTAGGAGTTACATCATGTTGATGTGCTGTTGCAGAGTCCTAGAGGGCGACATCAGAGAAAGTAACCCGACAAAGCAAATGAAAAGCAGGACCACCAGCACAAAACAGCAATAAAGGTAATTGAAATGAAGGAACATAACCACTTATAGAGGCTGTTTTTGTTTGTTTTTATTTTGTCCCTTCATTAAGCTCCTGAACTCCAATGTTAAAGATTAGTAGAATATGGAAAGGCATATATGCTGGAACAATAAAACAATTTGCAACACTACAAAAAATCCTTCTTTTCATCTTTCATGTTTTCATCTTTCCATGTATGTTTTCTATGATTTCTGTGGTTTTATTTATAGTCAGATACCAGATGTAAAGCAAGGAGTGGTGCCATACAGACTGTAACTTTCTCAATATGCTGTTACTAAAAACCTTTATGGTATTTGGATGTGAAGCAAGTTTTGAGACAATATTTCCTAAGATGGTGTAAAGTGGAAAGAGATTAGATAAGATTAGATTAAGATATAATAAAGTTGTGAATAAAATATACATGTTGCCGTTTTGTGAGAGCTAAGATCCTGTAGAATTTGTTTGTGGTTAAAATGAATCTCAGTGCTCCCTATTCGTCAGTAGCGCAGCTTCTGCAAAACTACTCTAAGGCGTAAGCTACAAACCTTGATGGTGCATACAAGCATCAAGCGAGGCATGAAAAATCTGGACTGAAGAGGGGAAAATAAGACCATGCTGGCTAATGTTTCCATTACCTCAGCCAATCAAAATGTGAAGAGAAAGAGAATGACTGTGGTATGAAAGAAGCCGTGTAATCACAGCTAGGCGCCTCAGGAAATCTCTCAGGAGTGCAGCCTTTATGAAACAAGTCAGTGGACAATAAAAGTAGAGGGAGGATGCTGAAAACAATTTGCGACAGATGAGCTGGTCACCTGTAAGGTAGACTTCGTAGAAGACGACTTTACGCACTGTCATTCAGCACTTTTACACATATCTGTGAAATTAGCATTGGGACATGGAGTCTTTCCTCAAATTTAACGAACCCTTTCTACTTCAATTGCTAATTTCAATATCGTGTCAAGTCAGCCAATTTTACCTGTGTTTTAACTGTTTCCTCAGGTTAAAAATGTAGTGTTGGGTGTTTAACTGATCTGCATGCAGAGAGTCAGAGGATTAGGGCGGGATCCCCTGAGCACCTCACACGAGAGCTAGCTAGGGAGGATTCTTGGTTTGCTCCCCCCTCCCCCCGTGGAATTAGGCTTCTTTTGAAGTGACTGTTTTTGTTTGCAAATTGGCTAGTCATACACTCACCGACCACCTTTTTAAGTAAACCTGTTCAACTGCCAATCAACCAATCACATGGAAGCAATCCAATGCATTTAGGCATGTAGACCTAGTCAAGACAACATCCTGAAGTTCAAAATGAGCCTCAAGAGTGGACAAGAAGTGATTTCAGTGACTTTGAACATGGCATGGTTGTTGATGCCAGATGGGCTGACCTGCTGCTGCTATCTACTAGGATTTTCCTTCACAATCAGGTTCTGTATGGTCTAGACTCTAGACCATAGAGAACCTCTCTAGACTCTAGAGAGAATGAGCCAAAAAGAGAGAAACTATTCAGTTCATGGATGACAATGTCTTGGTGAAGCTAGAAGTCAGAGTGAAATGGCTAGACTGCTCTGAGCACACTTTGGGCCTCTTAGTACCACCTGAGCATTGATTAAAAGCTAAGGTAAGGTATTCCCAGACCAGCTGAGAGATATAATCTCTCCAGTGTGTCCTAGGTCGGCCCCGGGGCCTCCTATATTTTTTACAATTTAAATTATTATTTTATAATGAAATTCTACAGAGATGACCCTACATAGTGCTTTCTGCCACCTGTTTGGGTGCATTAGCTGTTTTTGGGGCCAGCTGTGACCTGCCATTGGGCTGTTTCTGGCATACACACAAACTGTGTTAGCCAAACTTGAACAGAAAGCTGCATTTGTTAGACTAAAAGTTACACTTTAACAATAAAAACATACAGGTGTGTGTAGTATTTACAAATCAAAATACAGTTTGTCAAGCATGATCAACTGACGGTGTTTCCTGCCATGTAAAAACATACAATCCAATTGTGTAACAGATGACAGTATTGCAGTAATGATGACTAAAATCTGCCTAATTCACCATCACATCATTAAATTGGAAATGTACTAATATTTCCAGTTTGATGGCATTTATATTACACATTTCTAGCCTGATTAATCACTGGACAAGCTACACACTGTGAGCCACGTTCAGTCATTTAGGCTTTCATACAGCTCTTTAGCAATTTTCTTTAATCACAGACATTGTAATCTAGGGTTCAAAATGGATAGATGGATACTATGACATTTAAATAAGGAGCTTGGGACTGAACCGGCAACTTACTAAATAATGATCATTCCCATCCACTGTCAATCTCCACCTGTGGAACTAGCAACAAGCATACATCACTGCTATCATTACCTCGCCAGGCACCAAGATCTCATGGAGCCACTATGATAAGGCCTAAATCTTCTCACGATTATCATAAACCCGCCGAGAGAGAGGAGGAGAAGATAGATGGATAGCTTGCTAAAGTGATTGCCAGTGACCTCCAGACATTCAAAACTGTGGAAGGAATGGATTAAAGCAATACAGCAAGACTCTCAAAACTTTTCCATCAAAAGAATCATGGAAAGAAGGGCATCTGAAGTGTCTGCAGTTTGAACATCAAGGGCTAAAACATCATTTCAGTCAGTGCCTCTATTGTCAAAAGAAAATGTATACGTTGTGCAATAATTTGTATGGCTTTAATACGCACTGCACTGTTACAGACCTTCCTGCACTTCCATGTGCAAACATGGAACATCAGAGCTGGTGAACAGTGAACCCAGTCGTGATATTTGCTAAGTCTGAAAAAGCATGAAAGGATGAGTTGGGTTGGAAGTGGGTTGCAAAGCGACTTGCAGGAACTGGTGGTGGGATGTCTCTTACAGCCAAACTTTTTAGCCAACTCCCTGTCCCTCTGTGTGTGTGTGTGTGTTTAAGGATATATTCAATCTTCAGTGATGCAAAATACTGAAAAGCTCAGAGTGCTAATTAAACAATAGCTGGACAACATGTATCAACATTATGTTTACAGTCAGCATGAATCAGCAGATAAGATGCTTATATTTTTGGCTTTTTAAAATGGGTTTTCTTTTACAAAGAGGGCTGAAGTGTTTCCTCAGCTGGTGCTCCAGCTTCTTTCTTGTGTGTGAAAAGTTCCATATGGATGTGTATTGAGCTTAGGGTCATTTAGCTCATGTTTGCTGTGGGGTGGGGGGTTGTACAATTCAAACACCACAGACCTGAATGTAGTGCTTTGTAGTTATTTGCTCAAATTGTTGCTAACACTGTGTGTTAACAGACACAGTGTTTGAAGGAAATCAGCCAGTTTGCTAAACAAAGAAAGATAATTGATTTAACTTTTTGTAGCAATCACTGAACATAAGAAAGGCAAAGAATAAATGATTTAAAAAGCAATGTCAACAGAAAAAAAATCTGAGAAAATATTTTGGTCAGTTGATGAGAACAAGGTCACGTGTGTGTGTAAAGCGCAGCACATTTAATTTCTAGTTCGCATTCCCGTCACATTGCTGACGAGGTGAGCAGCATGTAGCCTTGCTGACCTTGGTCCTGCCTTCCTTCTTCTGACAGATGATAGCAACGTTGCTGAGCAACAATGGCTAGCTGTACCTTCCAGCCAGGACATAAAACTGATTTTAGGAATTTAAATGACCATTTTGTTGAACTTTGTATTCATATCCTATACACCGTGCTAATGAAGAACACATTTTTTTCTAAACTTGTCAGAATAACTTTTTGTGAATCCCAACTCAGTGAATGCATAAAGCAGATTACATTTTACCCTAACTTATTTATAAACTTTCCATTTAATCCAAAGGTTATTTCATCTTTTTTCCAAAGCACCGTCCAGTATTCAGAAACTAACAGTAAATGTTTTTGTAAATTTATAGCATATTGCTTCTATCTCTTTTATAAATTATGATGATTGTGCATGCCATTTTGTTTACAGTTCCAGTTGAAGGTTTGCATACTATGCATATCTCTTGAGCTAGCACTGTTAAATTGTATCCCCAAAGGAGTGAAAATTAAGTGAGTGTACAGAAAAGGAAAGGGAATGTAATTTCATCAGTCAAGGTTGTCTAAAATATTCCAGATTAATTTCTGTCGTATTCTTACCTCGTGAAATTCACAGGAAAAGCTCAGATAAAGACAAACTTTTCCATAATATTGAGTTGCCCTGTTGTTGAAGCCACTTCAAGCAGCATAGGTTCTTAAAATGAAAAGACAGCAGTTGTTTACGGTCCATGCCTGAATCAAAGTACCAACAGGAGAATCATGACCCTGTCATGGCTCACCTTCACAGAAGAGCACCAGCACTGAGCTGAAGGAAGAAAGAAAAAAAACTTGGACCAATAACAGGTACACAGATATGACCTCCACCCTGCATCTTTATAGATTCAAAACCACATAACAGGTTCAATAAACCTTTTTGTGCATGCTGTCATAAAAAGGACTTTAAAGATAAGGTTTGAAGTCACTCCTGGACATACAGATTTATGGAAGAGAGGGACATTTCCTTTTTGTGGTTAATTTTTACACTACTTGTGTTGGTAGGATTGTATTTTTTTTTATCAACTTTGGAGTAGAGAGTGTGCTTCAAATCTAGGCGCTGTCAGTAAAAATGATCAATAAGCCGAAATGTTGTCAGGCAGTGCTTCTTTTTAAAACAAAGAGACAACCTTCACACAACCTCACAGTCAAAACCAGTAGATTTTCCTAAGCGCCTCATACATCTAAGCAGATTATAAAGACTACGCAAAGCCCCATCCTGGTTACAATTACAATGTCGGAAATGCGTTGCAATTGTAGAAAGTGGTATTACCACTGTTTTCAGGGTAATCTTGTCTAAAAAAAAAAAAGAAAAAGAAAAAAAGAGATTATGTTTTATATTTGGATTCTACTGAATATCAAGAATAGAAAACCTTTCAGGTTAGAGGCTAGAACTGAAAGTCCTAAGGTCATGCCTTTAGCATTTTAAGACTTAGTTGGGAAGTTGGTCTAATAGGTGGCTCACTGTGTAGTAGTTTACACATTTGCTTGGCAAGCAAAGAGATGCTGGTTGGGTTTTTGCTGAAGACACAAATCCCTTGAGGCCTATATATGGAAGGGCATCTGATGTAAAACTCTGCCAAGTCAAAACATGTGGGCCTACCTGCTGTGGCAACCATTGTGACAAGGGAGCAGCTAAAAGCTGCAAATTATTATCCAGTTAAAACTTCAACCCACAAGCCCACTACTTAAAGTCATCTATCTATCTATCTATCTATCTATCTATCTATCTATCTATCTATCTATCTATCTATCTATCCATCCATCCATAGAGTAAGAGGATGAGTAAACCCTGAACAGGTCATGTGTCTGTCACAGGGCTGACCCAAACAGACAGAGAACCATTCACACTCACACTCATGAGCAATTTACAATCGCTATATTAATCTAACCCCACAAACTGCCCACACAGAAAAAACCCAGCCAAATGGTGGATTCAAATGCTACAGGACTTCTTATTTCAGTGAATACAAAAGTCTTCTCTTTTTTTCAGTTTTACAGTTTTTCTCAGTCGCTTTGGTGCGTTCCTCAGAACACCATTAACATTTGCACAGCAGTTAGTGCATTTCCCAAAACAATTAGTGCAAACTGCAAAACCTAGTGGATAGCCTGCAAAAGTACGTCACATGCACAGAATTGATTATCCATACCTCAAAAGCAAGTATCCATGTCAATGAAACTGTCAGTGCCATCAAAATGAAAAGTCTTGACACCATCTTTATGAACAAGATAGTCAAATGGCATTCTCATGTTTCCACTATGACAGTTTATAATTTCAGTGTTTCCCATTGCAAAAACAATTGGTGACACCTGAAAATGCTGACGACAGCACTATGGCCTACCTGTACAGCCATCTGAAATGTGCAGTAAAGTCACTGTAGATGTTATGGGAGTCTTGGGAGTAACTGAGGCACTGAATATGTACGTTTCACATTTCCATTGTGTAGAAGTGTTTGTAATCCTACATAATTGTGCAATAGAAAAATATGCTACAGTCACTTGTTCACTGTAGAATACATGTAAACATAAAATCACCCATTTGGTAGAGCTGTGCACTAATGTGAACAATAAACAGCACATGTAACAGTACAGTAAATCATTCTGGCACATCCAGACGTTCCTGTCTGTCTGGCCACATATTTTCATCTACATCACAACAAATGTTATCCCTCGCAATGCAGCGAGGAAAGTATCTCCTGGAGTGGCGAATCCATCCTCTGCAGGACCCTGCTGTGATGTCGTCACATGCTGCATCCATGGCTGCTAGCAGGGCCATTTGCTCATGTGGATGCCGGTCATAAAGATTCTTTCCACCTCCAGGCAGAGAAAAACTCCTCTATTGGATTAAGGAATGGGGAATATGGAGGGAGATATTCAACCAGAATTCTGTCATGTGCTGCAAACCACTCTCTGACGTGATGGGAGTGGTGAAAACGGACATTATCCCAGACAACAACATACTTGCTGAGTTGGCCTCCACCTCTCTCATTCTCAGGGACTAGGTCCCTGTAAAGAGTGTCTAAAAATGTCAGGAGATGTTGGGTATTGTATGGACCAAGAAGGGGGATATGGGTGAGGACACCGTTGTCTGAGATGGCTGCACACATGGTAATATTCCCTCCGCGCTGACCAGGGACTTCAGTGGTTGCCCTCTGTCCAATGCGATTTCTTCCACGCCTTCTGCCTTTGGCCAGATTGGAACCTGCCTCATCAACATATATGAATGTGTGCAGTGTTTCCCTGGCTTCCAGCTCCAGTACACGCTTTAGAGAGAGACAGAAATGCAATGTCACAATATGCCTGTGTACAGTAACAAACAGTAATGCATGCATTCGGTGAAACACATTGTAGAGTATGTGCTGTGGAATTGCAAGTGTACTGCATGAAACTACGAAGTACTGTAAAACAGTTTGCAGTGCAGAACATAGAAGATCAGCTTTGCCTGCACATACTGGTGACGGATCTCCTTCACCCTGTCACTGTTTCGTTCAAATGGCACTTTATACAATTGCTTCATGTGGATTTCATTTTTCTTG
>NW_024582437.1:249225-283414 GCF_018398535.1 Haplochromis burtoni
AGTACTCTGTCAATTGTTGAAATTGAAACAGATTCAATATTGCCAAATACCGTGTGATTCTCTATGACAGCGCTTTGTATTTCTCTCAGCTTTATTGCATTGTTTGCAATGACCAATATATAGTGTATATAGTTACATAGTTGTACATATCATACAAACATCTACCACATTACCATATTTCTAAGATTTTCAGGGCCAAGTACAATAACTTCAGTTTTATCTGAATTTAGAAGCAGAAAGTTAGAGTTAATAATGAAGTTATCAACTGTTTTCAGAGCCTCCCTTTCAGCTGCTCGTCAGTGGCTTGACTGAACCTCATTCCCTCCTTTGCTTTTTTTGGTGATGCTTCATCCCAGTTAAATAATTCAGACAATTCTTGACATTTGATCGGCTCTAGTTTTCTACAGTCTTTAATGCAAGACAGACACTTTTCTCAGGCCTGTGAAGAAAGCAGTGAAGTTTGTGGCTCAAAAGCTGAGGAGCTGATCTGTGGATGTACTTAAAGACAAAGATGATGAAAGTTGATGAAATCAAAGTTTACAGTTTTAGAATAAGAAACAAAATAAGAAACAAGAGATGGACTTCATTCATCGTGAAAAACTGTCACCCTCAGCTGTGGTTGCTTTTCAGAATTAAATTACAAAAGTTGAGGTGGAAAAGTTTTCCATTATTCATTTGGACATGCTGATCTAATGAAGATGAATCTGAGGGAAAAGAATTTCTGACAGCAGTAAATAAAAATGGTCCCTGAGCTCAGTATGTTTGTGACTCTGAGATGGAGGTGAAACATGTGAAGCTGGGCTGTGGTTTACTGCTCTCTTCCTGTCACAGACACTGTTTGACATCTGTTCATCTGTTGGTTTTTGTTCAGGCTGCAGGGATCATTTCTCACTGTGGGGACAACCAACAGGAGCAGTAGTAGGTGGCTGAATGATCGAGTTTAACTTGCTTAATTCTAACACCCAGCCTTTAGTTTTGTATTTACATAAGAGAAGTCATCTATTCTGAGGCATTATAAGATAACTTCTATCATGTTACATTTGTTTTAGCAATTATCAAGTTATCACTTCGAAAGATTTCATTCTTTCTTCTGGTGACCAGAATATCCAGTTTACGATCACACTGTTTTCAGTCCATCCACAGCTTGAAGGGACACTTTGTTCCAACTCTCCGTCAGTCAATGTTAAATGTCCTGAATCAGCTGTTCGGGCTGCCTGGGTACCAGTGCTGTAGTAGACACAGACAGATAGAGAAGGTGTAGTGTGACAGTGTTTGTTACAGGTTGACTTTGTGTGGCTCCCGATTGGCTGGAGAACACATCAGCCTGAACACAGAAGCACAGAGCAGCAGTGGGAGAAAAGCATTGTGTGCAGTGGTGTTTCCTGCTGGTGACCTGGGGAGAGGGCCTTCTGATGGCACTGTGGCCAACAAGGACGAGCTGTGGAGATCAGACGAGGCTCACGGTTTCTGAACAGGTCCTCAAAGCTCCCATCAGCCCCGTGCGGCCCACAGATATAGACTGCGCTGCTATGCAGCTCAGCGAAGCGTGTGGGTGCATCGTGCTGTTCCATTCAATCGACAGCAGAGTGCCAAACAGAATCTGGGTCACATGATGCACAAACTACTTCAGGAAACATTCATGTGTGTCTGGAATGACTGAACACACACGTTATCGGGTTAACAGCTGGAGGAAAAGCACAAATATGACAACTAATAAACTAAACTTAAAAAAAAGAAAAAATTAAAAAAAATAAGATGGTTAAATATGTTTGAGAAAGTCATAAATTGCACACAAAGTAGTTAAAAAACAATCACCGTATAACAACATTGTAGAGAAAAAAGTTTATCTGTGAAATCAAACACATGTGGTTCTGGGTGTAAATGAGGCAACGGTGGTTTGTTGTTGTGTTTGAAATATGGAGCACTGTGGTCTGGTTGTGTGTAGGAAGTATGTGCACACTGTTTGGTTCTTTGTGTGGTTTAAATAGGTGCACACGGGTTCTTGTCCCACATCTTCATGTGTTTGTTGGCCAATTGGGTTTTCAGACTGAAGGATGTGCATTAAAGCCTTTTTAAGAATCATAAAATGATGACATCAATTCTAATATTCATAAACAGTAATAAAAACAGGGCGGTGGTTGCACGTCAGCTTAGCTTCATGTATGTGGAGCCATGGGTTAGATTGATCGCAGCAGGCAGTCATCACCTACACACACATTTACACAACAGTACAAAAGCAGGAATATTTGGAAAACATCGCTGTGTAGTCTCTATAGACCAAAGGATGGAGAGCTGGGTGGTGGTCTCAAACTGATTCATCAGTGTTTCCGCATGCTGCGACAGCGTCTTCACAGCGTGCTGGATGACGTGACACCTTGGTAATGTAGTCATGGTTACCGTGCAGACCGATTTGAGGCTCTCGCCTTTAGTATCATGTGTTCGGGGATCACTCGTTGTCGTCACACGAACCCCTGAATAAACCACTCATGTCTTCGCCGCATGCGAGCGTGCTGAGTCTGTCTGCGCCGTGAGTCCACTGCCTCCATGATCATACATCTGGTGGCATATGGTCTTTTTACTTGCAGGAGTAAATCACGTTAGACTTGTTATAGATATTTGACCCTGACATAAAAACAAATCTGTGGAATGTAATCTCATGCAGATGTACTATTTGCATGAAAGATTTGTAAATCAGATTCAAGCTATAGTCTCATATTAAGTTCAGCCAATTGTCTAATGATCTCCGCATGGGCAAGAATATGGACACGCTTTGGTCCCATGAAAGTGTGTGTGCCTTCTCAGACCCTGGGCGGCCTGCGTGTGTGTACTCAGAACATAAGAAACATGAGGAAGAGTTAGCGAAAGTGTCAAATCCTTGAAATCACAAGATGGATGTATTGTATACCTTGCATTAAAACAGTCAAAGCAGACGGGGTGCATTTTGAGCCCAAAGGAATAAACCTGGTAGCTGCCAGGTTAAAAAACTTGTGAGTCGTAAAAACAGCTCCGACATAACTTGACAGTAAAAGCCGTCTGGTGATCATCTGTTAGAAGCGACCACTCTGGCTGTGAAACAAATCACATAACTGATGGCATTCATGTATTACACTGAATGACGACCAGTGGTGGATGATATTGTAAAAAACACGAAATGAAGGGGGACATTGGTACCCGGAGACCACAGGTGTGTGTGGGGGAAATCGGACGATGAGGGTAGATCGTATATGTGAGTATGCAAAAATGACAGCCACAGCGTGGGTGAATCTAATTAAAGATCAGCACGGTCAAGTCATCAAGTGAATGCGTACTGTCGGGGCATGAATGTCATTGTTTGACTGCTGTGATGTCTAAAATTGCGTGATATTCAGTTTATCAATATGATATGGGGTATAAATATGTATAGATCTGAAGAATTGAAGCTGAGTAATCAAGGACACTGTGATGAAAGCAGTACTATTATGGATATTAGAAAAAGATGGAAAGATGGTTCAACATGCATCTGAACTGATGGAAGGTTGTGAAATTGTTGTTTACAAACTGGTGGGCTGAAGGATGCCCTGTTGCAGGTGTTGAAAATGCATTAACGGATGTCAACTTGAGTTGGCTGTGGGATTTAATGTTCAGACTTCATCTTGTATTTGTCTTTTGTGATCGTACTAAACATCAACTGTGTAACAGCTCTGAGTTCACACTTTGTTTCTCTCACACACATGAACACAGATGCTTCCTGAATAACTTGAAGCAGAGTTCATGCTTGTAACTGTCGTTGTGTTATTAAAGTGAAAGCCACAGCTAACGGTGTGGAGGCTGCAGAGCAGAAACCCACACAGCCCGTCTGCTGCAGGAGAGCAAGTTTATGATCTGTGAATGCTGCAGTCACACAGGTTATGTATCACAGAAGAAATGAGAAATGCATTCTTAAAATCACAATCTTTATTTTTACTTCAGACAAATAACTACACTGTTATTTTGTTATGGTGGGATCTGAATGCATCAGCTGAGTTTTTCTGCAGAGATGTACAAAAGAAATCTTCACATAAAGAATCTACACTTTTACAAACACATCAAACATGTTTATCTGTAAATTTATATTACACAGTTTAAGATGATTAAATGAGAAAAGGTCAAATGCTCAGTAATGAAACATTGAACCAACCAGAAGTTAATTTACATTTCTGACTGCTGATGAGAATGTGATGGTGAGAAAAGGCGAGCAGGAAACAGTCAGTCAGCATGTGTGCAGTTGGTGGACGCTCCCTTGTTTGTGAGCATCATCAGCAGAGAGAGTCCACAGCAGTACACCAGACTCTTCACTATCAGCACTGTGTACAGCAGGCAGAGCAGCTTCACCCTGCACTGAGACTGGAAGGACACTGAAGGACAGACAGACACAAAGAGACAGACAGACAGTCGGGTTATTCCTCTCAGATCAAGGAGAAAAAGTCCAAATAGAAACAGTCACAGCTTCTTCTTCAAGTGGATGAATTGATGTAGTGTTTGTGTCCACTTGGGGGCAGAAGAACTCCACAAGCAGCTAACAAACTGATCTCTGACATATTATGGTCTGTCTGCTGTTTGGTGCTGAGCAGCTAGTGTACAGTGGCTTTATCAGAGCTTGTTGGATGAAGATTTGATCAATTAGTGCAACTTTAAGAGCCTAAACTTGTTCCAGCTCCCTCATTGGACATTGGAGCTGTCCATGCAGAGAGGCAGCAGGTGATCTTACAGTCAGCTGGCTGCAGAGCTGGCAGGTCTGCTGGCTCTCTCTCTGGAGGACAGGAGGCTGCTGGAGCTGGAAGCTCTGAAACAGAAAAGGAGTCAAATGTTTGGAGCTGCAGTGAGAAATGTCAGTCCTCTGCTGCTCTGCTCTCTTTGACAGCATCTCCACATGAAGCTGAATCACTGCTGAACACAGTCAGCAAGCCTTCATTACCTTGTTGTGTGGGCGGCGGTGCCACGGCGCGCTCGGCGAGCTGCATCCCGGAGCAAGCTGTTAGGGGGGTGGAGGTATGGTCAGAATTTGGAGCTCACCATGTGGCAGGGCATCGGGAGCGAAGTGGGGGGGGCGGCGCCCCTCGCGGAGCGCGAGCTGCTTCGCACCGTCAGCAGGGCAGCTTCGGGCGCGCGGCTGCCCCGTCGTCGCGTCTGTGGTCCGAGGTGAGAACGTGGGAGGCATGAGAGGAGACATGCTGGGTGGGGGGGGGGCGCACAACATGCTTCAGGATCGGAGTCCCGCGCTCAGGGGGTGGCTCGTGGGATCCGGGTTACTACTCACCAATCGGCTCACTTACGCTGGGCTGGAGTCTATGAATGTGGACTGAGCCGCAACAAGGCAGCATCAGATCACACAGGTGCACACAGTTCAGCACAGCTCTAACTGATCATCAGGTGTGTGAGCCGGGAAACTTACAGTGACTGCGGATTAGCTTAAATCGACGCGCAACACAAAGGCACACAATTACCCTGTGATGCAGCTGCTACAAACACAGGCAGCACGCAGCAGCATTGCTCACAGAGAACACTGCAGGTGGCTGACATGAGGAAAGAAAAAGCAGGTCAAAGGGGGGGGAGTGTAGGTATTGGGAATGAGAAAAGTTATGAGAAACTAGAGAGAGATATGGTGAGGTGTTAGGGGGATAGATAGGGAGTGGTGGGGCTTCGGACGGTGGGGCAAAAAAATGTATTATGTAGATCGGCGTTGAGCGTGTGAGTTCTGCCACGAACATTAACACAAATGGGGACCAGGGTGTAGGCCATAACAGAAAGGAAGCGAGGGGTAAACAGGATGGGGAAAGTGGGGTGGAATTAAGTAGCCAGTTACGGCTGTGCAGAGCATAATTGTCGTTATCGCAGAGACTGATACAGCAACGACTAGTCGACTGGGGGTAGGATGCGCGGAGAGTTGATGAGATGTGTTAAATTAATAGCATGGTGTAAAGCCAAGAACGCAGAACTGGAAGAGGATGGTGACTATAACAGAAAGAAAAGAAGTGTGCATACTTAGGTGTATAAAGGTGAAAGTGGTGGAAAAAGGTCGATTGAGTGTGGCAGGCGGGAAAGATGCCAGGAGGGGCGTGGGGCAGAGTTGTCCTTGCAGGGAAATTGGAGATCGACGCAGTTCAAACAAACTGATTCAGGAAGAGCAAGGGCATTATGTAGCCGCACTGTTGGATTCCGATTAACAAATGGTATACGTCCCGTGAGCAGAGCGTGGACTAAACAGTGGAGTTGGAATGGCAAGAAACCGGCGTGGCAGGAAGAAGAGACACGTGTGGATACTAAAGTGAAATCTCGGCAGCAGCAACTCGTGAATCTACAGGTGGCGCAATCTGAGTACAACATCAAATGAGGAGGTGTGGTGAAACAGCAGAATGACGGAGGTATCCAGTGATTGGGAGTCAATTGGAGACGTGGTAATAGTTTCACACGGGCAGCAGCATAGATGACAAGGAAGAAAATAAGGGTTGTCCAAAAAAGCTGCTGGTGGACCAACCATGCGACTTTAGCGCTGCACGAGTGACAAAACAGACTTCCACAGTGGCGTCTGTAGCAAAAGTGTCATATTGGACAAATCGCTGAGGGAGTATGGTTGTAACAGCAAAAGAGAGTCGGGGTTGAAAAAGCGCAGGCAGAAGCACTGAGAGGATCAAATTTTCTAAATAGGGTAACAGCACTTAAAGTGGCAGAAAGAGAAGAAACTGAGTGGTCAGTGAGAGTCACATGTTGCAGAATGTATGGCAGTCTATGGAACAAGGGCTGCAGCGAGAAGTTTCGCTACGACAGTGAGTGAAAACAACTAACATTGGAAAGCCGGAATGCAGCAGAAAACTGACGTGTAAACACATGGCAGCGCACTTCAAGAAAACATCCTGAAGGGAAAAGAAAGGTGGGTGCTGACCGGTACAAGACAGTTGATCAGATCCAAAGATAAGGAACGTTCCGCCGTCTCACAGATAGACAGAGGCAGACAAACCTGCGGTGGAACGTGTACTAAGGAATGATCCAAAGGAGGAAGCAGCGAAGCAGCGCGCCATTGGATTGTTCCGCAATGTGTCAGAGCAACATGGAGGCTTTCCGGACTGCGTCGTAATGCACAGATTGCGGCAGTTAAACGGATTCAGCAGGATCGTGAATGTCTTGTAGCAGAGGCAGAGGGGGGCGGGAGAAAACGGAAGCAGAGAGGGACAACTGAAGGAGACCAGCGGTCCGTGTAGTCTGGCGAAAAGGATTATGCGTGGGCAAGCATCACAGGGTGCACAGTTAATAGTTGCGCAGGTGTCGTACACTCAAGACGGGATGACAGCATGGGCGAAAGCAGGAGTGCAGACGGATTCAGAACCCCTGGAATCTCCGTAGTGCGGCAAGAGGACTGGAGGCTCGGGAGATGCCAGGATCACGACAGGCGCCGTCGCATCTGTGCTGCCATCTGGCGGTGGTACCCAAGCTGAGATGGATAGAGCGGATGATGATGACGCTTGGATAGAGTGCGGCGGGGCTAAAAAACTATGTTACACCAATGTTAGTGGTGTGACATGACATGAATAGCGGAGCCGAAACAGGAACGGAGGCGGCACGGGACTGTGGCGACGTGTCGGAGTATAGGGTCCTGTACGGGAGAAGAGATGTAGGATAAGAACAGTGGTAAAAAGCTAATGGTGGCGCTCAAAGCACGGAGCCGCAGCCGAGAAAGAAGAAACAGGGAAAGTGGAAGGTTCATGATGGTGCAGGAAGGAAAGGGAAAACTGCAATGGAAGGGTGCATTGAGGATGATGTGAATTGACCAGAGCAAATAAGGAATGTCGGTGCACGGAGTGAGTGCCAGGCGTGAGTAAAGAGGAAATAATAAGATGAATAATTGATGCGTAGGTGGCGTCCGTGTCAGAACCAAGGTCACCGTTTACAAAGATACAAAGTTAAATAAGAAACAGTAAACAGAAAAGAAGGTGAAAAGACAAAACAGACTAGGACAACAGTGAGTGAAATCACACGTAAATGCGAATGAAATAAACTCAGTTTGAAACTACGTGTTGGGACGCGGCGACTGAAATGTACCCCGGAAGAGGCTGGATGCCGGAAGCGGGATGGAAAGGGGGGAAGTCCAGAGCCAGGAATGAACCCAGAGCCGGACTGACTAATCCTGTCGCCCACCCCCAGGATGAGACGGGCCGGAACCAGGAAGAGGAAGAGGCAGAGGATGAGGCGGAGGGGCGGGAAAACAGGTGAGATGGAAGACGCGGCACCACAAAATGTAGGAGGAGCAGATTGTAGGAATACACGGAAGCCCCAAAATGTTACGAGGTGAAAGCCGGGGCTGCTACCCGGCAACAGGGGAAGGTCGCGGAAACGGTAAGTAGCGCTAACCGGAACGGAAGTGGAAGCCGCCCAGAAGTGGTAGAAAGGAGTGAGGATAGGGGAGGAGGAGAATCAAAGAAGAGGAATAAGGGAATCCAAGAGGGATCGGAAGGAGACGAGTGGAAAAGTGGCAGCATGGGGAAAAAAGGAGGTAAAAAAACACAGATCGTTTGGCTCGTTAACCTTGAACTGCACAAGTGCAGAATCATCCATGCCATAATCTCAGTGTTTTTCTTCACTTCGCTTTGTTGTTGTCGTTTTCCTCTGTTCGAAGTAAGTTAAAACAGCCAAGGCGACCGGGCAAGCTAATATTGGTACATTGCGGCTTAGCAACGATATATTTGAACGAATCTATATTTAATATATCAACAGTTCCGCTCAGAAACACATAAAACTAGCTGAACCTGGAAGGGTAGGGCAAAGGGATATACAAAACTGTGCAAAAAAAAGATGATCATCTTACTCTCTGTTGCTCCTCATGAAGAGTACATACGCCTCAACAATATCACACTGTGGAGCTGCAATGGTTCCGGCAGTTTAAGTACAAATACGCTGCAAAAAATATCAATCAATATGGCCATGATTAAACCTGTGAAAACTTTCATTCATCATCTATTAAATAATTAAGGAGTAAATTGCGTGTGAGCAGTATCGACATCTTTAATTTTTAAGCAAAGTAATATACATATGTCAGGACCGAATGCTTTACATTATTGAATCCACAGTGATGTGAGACAAATGTAATAGATGATGTTTACAATTGTTTTCACCCATTTCAAGAGAGTAACTGCAGAGTGTTTTGTAATGGTGTAGCTATTCAGTAGATCTATTCGTGTAAGCGTTGGTTAGCCATGGCACCTAATGCAAGTTTACTATCCAAGTGCCACAATAGCCAAGTGAATTTGAGTGCAAGTCCTAATGTCATTAACCCAAAGAAATTTTTTTATCATTAATGATTCAAATACAAACTTGATATCATTTTAATGATTTTAGATTAATATACATGTATAACACTTTACATTTACTATGGAACCCCTCTTCTAGCAGTTTCCCAATCCTGTGCTATATAACAGTGAATTGTATGAAGAAAGGTAGAGGTGATATTTTTTAAATCTCGTACAATAATTTTTCCCTTCCACCTCAAATAAGAAACTTTTGATTCGCATAGAACAAGATGCACAACTCTCTAATAAACAGCGGAGTAATATATGAAAACATAACACTCCTCTCACTTTTAGCCATCCTCTATTAGTATCTTCTTCACTAGAGTTTTAAATGCAAATTTAAACCTCATCCACAATAGCCAGATTCTTTGTTCATAGACCGGTAAGTGGGGTATGACTAATACCAATGGAAGCTAACCGGTTCAGGAGAATATTGTGAGAAATGGTATCAAACGCCGCACTAAGATCAAGAAGGATGAGAATGGATAGGAGACCAGAATCAGCTGCCATCAGAAGGTCATTGGTAATCCTTAACAGAGCAGTTTCTGTGCTATGATTGGGGCGGAAACCAGATTGAAATTGTTCATAGAGATTATGGTCATTGAGATGTGAATGAAGCTGGGCGGCGACAACTTTTTCAAGAATTTTTGAAATAAAGGGGAGATTTGATATAGGGCGAAGATTATCAAAGTTATTGGGGTCTGCACCAGGCTTTTTGAGAGTTGGAATAACAGAAGCCTTTTTCAGTGCTTCAGGAACAATCCCAGTGTTCAGGGAGGAATGAATAATATTATCTTCCAGCACCATTACTATATAGAGGTCAGACGACGGAAACAGCTTTAACAACACATAGAGAGCGTTAATTGACAGGTGTCATGACCTAGATTTTTAATAGATTAGATACGTATTATGGAGGGAAGAACAATGTTATAATTGACAGTGTGAAACCCAGTGGGAGAACAGGAAGGTAGTACTTTCAGAGTAATGATTCCAAGTTAAGTTGACCGTATAAATCCGAAAATTTACCCAAGTGAAAATAAAAGGATATATCCCCTTGCACCAAAAACTCAACAAGAATACATCTGGGAGGGGAATGTGTCTGGAGGTTTTGTAATTTTACTGAACAATGAATAGAGGGACCTGGAGTTACCTTCATTAGAACTAATTAAACCAGAGTAGTAAGCAGATTTGGCTGAGGCAATGCAGTCCTTATAGAACAAAACATGATCATTGTGCATTTCTTTATGTACAGTAAGTCCGGTTTTCTTGAATAGACGTTCGAGTTGGCGTCCTTTAGCTTTAAGGTGACGCAGGTCGGAGGTAAACCATGGAGCTGAACGGGAAAATGAGACAGTTCGATGTTTAAGGGGAGCAAATATGTTAAGAAGGTTATGAAGGTTGACATTATAATGACAAACGAGTTCATGAGGGGTTGAGGAGCAGTGGATAGATGGAAGGTCATGGACGGCAGATGAAAAAACAGCTGAAAACGTTAATATATCTCTCTCTTTTTTGCTACTATGATGTGCACAAATGACTGAGTGTTGTGGAGGTTGAACTAATAGTTATGAGAATTTCAATTCTGATCTGAGAAACGCACCAAAGCGACTGAGAAAAACTGTAATACAGAAATTAACATTAACACTTTTTCAAAGAACATTTCTGTTTTCAGACAGAAAACAGACCTAATTTTGTGTGTGTGTGTGTGTGTGTGTGTGTGTGTTTTAACCTGATTTTGTATAAACCAGTTAAACTGTTACCTTTCCCTCTTCACAAATAAATTTGAGCTGACATTTGGAGTATTTGCAATACTTCTACAAAGCTGTAACATTATCAAAACCCTGATATCTGTATGTGTGTAACAACACAAACAGTAGTACTTAATGGTCAAACAAAGACTTGTTCTTTCATGAATCTTCTAAAACCTGCACGCTGGACACTTTATTAAAAAGGACAGGAGCTGGATCAAGCCTTTACATGCTGAATGCTGTCCAACACAAACTAAACCTGATATACCATCACCACCAGCAAGCACACGCACGCACGCACGCGCACACACACACACACACACTTCCAGAATAGCTTCCAATCACACACTGAATTGGCAGATAATTGCATGGATGTCTGGAAGTCAGGCAGGTGGTGTCTCATCCAGAGTAATGTAAATAGCACTGAGAAGTGAATTTGGCTAGCTCTCCTGAAACCAAATCATTGATAGGGTTACTTCATGATATTCACATAGTGTTTGTCATTGCATGTGTAAATGGTAAATGGAGTTGGTCGTATATAGTACTCTTCTAGAGCATGGCTTATTCACCCAATCGCAAGAACTTTTTCTATGCTTAAGTCTATCTAACATCCACAGTCCTATACATGAATCAGATAGTAACTTGGGGTTAGTATCTTGCTTAAGGCATGCCCACTAGAGCATCCAGGAGTCAAACTACCAACATAATGATGAGAAGATGACCTGCACCACCTCCTGAGCTACAGCCATCCCCTATTTTTAATATGTAATTGAATCAGCCTTACACTATCATAGCAGTACTCTACATAGAGTTAATTTAAAGAAAACACACTCTGAGCCATGAATAAGGCAAAACTTATTAAACACTAATATTACATTTACAGTAGTTGGACCATCATAACAGATGAAATTTCATCTCAGAAATGACCTAGTCACGCTCCCAACATGAACTTTGGCTGAAATCTTTCTCATTTTTTTAAGGATTTATAGCACGATCTGTTCAGAAAGTACTTACAGTTCTTCCTTGACTACAATTGATTACCTTTATAAAAGAGCTGGCATCTCTTAGTCTGTGGAGAGATTCACTTCTCCCATAAGCTGCTGCCTTCTTATTCAGCAGTAAAACAGGATGTGAAGGGAAATAGTGGCTGATTTGTGAGCCTTGTTACAGTTGGCGGGTAGCAGCTTCTGCCTGCCATGGAGCGCAATTAAAGCTGAAGGGAGAACTGGTCTGTCTAACTGGCTTTGCCCATAAATCACAAACTATATCTTGTATAATTGCATATATTACCAATGCAGACTGCATGCTTTCTGCACAGTATTATGAATTAGACAGCTTCATCGGAGACGCTGTAATAACTATTTGTTTTAATAGGATTCTCATGGACTCAACTACTCGCACAGTCAATGGATCTTTAAAGTTGCACCAATAGATGTTTTAAATAAAACACGAGCTGGAAATACCCTGTAAGGTTTCTTAAGTCTAAAATAGAGCACAGAGGAGAGGGTGTAAAGGATTTGGATCCATCTCTTGGCCTGAAACATCTGTTTAAAATTTAAAAAATGTTTGCCAAAAAAAAAAAAATAGTGTACTACTTGCTAGACAAATATCTAATCAGCCACATGGCAGCATTTTTGCAAATAGACATGGTCCAGATGACCTGATGAAGTCCAAACCGAGAATCAGAATCAGGAAGAATAGTGATTTAAGTGCCTTTGAATGTGCCATGATGTTGCTGGCAGATGGGCTGGTCTGAGTGTTTCAGAAACTGCTGATATACTGGGATTTTTCCAAACAACCAACTGATGGGTTTACAGAGAATGGTCTAAAAAAACCACCCAAGAAACGGAAGTTCTCAGGCCGAAAATGCCTTGTTGAAGTCAGAGGTCAGAGAAGAATAGCCAGACTGCGTTGAGCTGATAGGAAGGCAACAACCAAGGTATGCAGAAGAGCATCTCTGCATGCCAAGCCATGAAGCGTATGGACTACAGAAGCAGAAGACCACACCAGATGCCAGTCTTGTTAGCTAAGAACAGGAAACTGAGAGTAGATAATCTCATATTGTGGTTAATTAAAACTTCGTGTCACTTTACCATCTAGCTGCCACAGTGCTGACCTTTATCCATTATATCCACAGTATACAAATCTTCTGATATCTGTTTCCAGCAGGATGCCATGTCACAAAGTTCAAATCATCTCAAGCTTGTTTCGTACACATTACACTTTGTTCTCAGATAGCCTCTATAGTCACCACATATCAATCCAATAGACCAAAAGGCCTTTGGGTTGCTGTGGAACTGGAGATTCTCATGAGAGCCAAATGTGCACCAACTCTATGATCTTGTCATGTCAATATGGATCACTGAGAAATATTTCTATCACCTTTTTGGAATCTGTGCCATGACGAAGCAAGACAGCCCTGGCAACTGGTAAATGGGATCAACCTGATACTAACAGGGTATACTTAATGAAGCGGCCAGTGAGTGTAGAACTGCAGTTAATTAGAAAACAAATTTGGTCCAAAATTACGCGTTGATGGTAAATAGGAGCAATTTTATTACAAACATTGCCTTTAGGGCAGCCTTATAAGTCATAAGGCCTGCGTGGTCACTTTGTAAACATTAGGTGTAACATCTAACATTGTACTGAACCTCACAGATGATGTGTAACTGAAAATGTAATTTCACAAACATGTTACGCAACATTACAATAATTGCCAACAATTCTTCCAATAGCATTTACGTATTCAGCATGGTGTCACTACAAAATCATGCCCGGTGTAGGCTTATTACCATGTCTGAATATGGCCCTGCCATTTCCTTTGGTGTTAAGGACCTTTTTTTTTCAATGACATCAAAGTAATAATTACCTAAGGAGAAGCCAGAGGAAAGGTCATATAAGTATGCAGCTCCGGACACGATTCTCCTAATCACGCTGCTTTTCTGTGGGTTGGCCAAGGCAACTTTGGAGTCGTTTTCCTCTTTTTTACTATTTCAAAAGCTAATTTATTTAATGATACTCATCACCCCATCACCATGGTGATGCCTGGGGACAATAGATACTCACCAATTTCTATGTTTTTCTGGAAAACAGGCAAACATAAGTGTCTTAATTCAGCTGTAACTCATCAATATGCTATTTTAATTTCAGTTATTTTTATTTACATTTTTTGTTTTCTAACAACCTTTTCATTTTATTTTTACTTTTTTAATGCCTCTTATTTACATTGCTTTTGTGTCTTAAATGGTACTCCTCAGTTCGTGACTTACCGTCTGGCATTTTATGTTACTGTCTTGCTCCGAGACATCGGAAGTTCTTTGTCTGATAAATGAGGCATTCACGCCTTTTTACCAAACTTCATTTGAAATGATTAAGAGCTTCTCACACAAGCAAAATGCAATCCTTTCAATTTAAGGATTCAGCCACTGCATCACCGCTTTTCTCTCTGTTCCAGCTTCCCAGAGGAGTCGCCTGTCAGCTGCTCAGCACTGGCTCTTTTTCAGTATCTGGATGGGGGTAGGGAAGTCATTTGATAGCACAGTAACTGTGTTTTTTTTTTTTTTAGAGGAATTTTAAAAACCACACAGTTCAGTTAAAGCTACACTGTAATTCATCCTATGTCAAAAAAGCTATTTTGCACAAAACAAAAAGCCCAAATTCTCTTTCACTTTTATGTGGCATAAGGAAAGAATTCATCGTATAATCAAATCATTTTATAGATATGTGTGCTTGTTTATGTGTGCTTTTACATAAAAGCACAATGGTGAAAGCACATTTCAAGCATTTTAAATTAACACAGGTAAATGTCGGGGGTTTTATTGTTTTGTATAATTTAAATGTGGGAAAAACATTAGATTACATAAATGATCAGATTTGGACTTTTTCTTCAAACTGCAGTAAAGTTACAACATGAAGGGAAAAAAAGTCTTAAACACAGTGGTGCAGCCTGAACTAAAGACATGCATTTCCTCACTCATATTGGCCAATGTACTCTGAACAAAGTACGCTTTTATAGCAGTATTTTATGAACAGTTACATAAAAAATAGCACATCCAGGCTTGAACATTACCTGAAGAAAGTAGATCTGTGCTTAAAGGATAACAAATTTACCATCTGCTTGATAGTTCTCACTCACACCAATAAAGAAAATCTCTAGTCACCTATAATTAAACAAATGAGCTGGAGCCTGAAGCAACAGGTCACCAAATCTATAATCAGTTTAAATTCAGGTTGTTTTTTTTCTGTCCACCATATACAACTATTTTAGGATCTGGATCCAATACTTTATATTTCTGAGCAGCATAGCAGATTTGACAGCCTGGTTACTAGTCGGTACAGGTAGCCCATCTGGGCTATAGATAGAGAAGACTGACAGCTAGGATATGAAATAAATATCTTTTTCATTTTCCTTTTTAAAATGTGAGACTATACTATGATATTATTTATTTTCTCATTAAGGAAGCTTCTTTGTTTTTCAAATGACAAGCAGGTTCTTCCTAGATCTGACTGTTCCAAGTGGCGATTTTGATATAAGCTACAGCTACACAGAATGAATCATTTTGCTCAGAGATCTCAGAGGCCTGCTATTGTGAAACAAGGCACCAGTATGAGCGCTGAGAAAAATGTCCTGACCTTTTTGAAAACCACTCACTTAACAGGCACCTGTGGCTTCATACAGAAACCTCTTAGTGGAGACTCAATATTTCTTGTTGCGATTAGAGAAAACCTCCTCCAATGAGAGCTCGACTGTGTCTGCATTAAGGTCACTATTTAAGTGCATTTTCTATACTAAAAGAAAACTTCACAAACTAAACTTCATGTGGCTCTGTAAGAAGGTAGCATCACTCACTATATATGGGGAAAATTTATAAGGCTTTCCTATGATCTAAAAATTTTCCGTGACAAACAGCATGGTAACCTCAGGGGGAAATGCTACTCTCTTTTAATACAGAGACCAACATGTAGAGGTGTGATCTGCCTTGACAGCCAGGAAAGGAAAATAACCTCAAACTCTCAGGTCTGTGGTTTACTCTCCGTGCTTCACCTGAGTCGTTATGCCCAGAGCAGCTTTCACTTACCTTACCCATCCATTCCCTTCAGTGGCTGAAGTGGTACCTGAAGGGATGAGACGAGTTATTTTGAGTTCATGCTGGCTTCTATTGGAGGAATGTGAGGCTCTCAGTTTGATTTCATACATTTAATTTGGACAAGCTCAGGCATGTCATTAGCCCCTCTGACACCTAATAAATGATTCCACATCTTATCATTTTATGGATTACACATGATTTTATGCTTTCCAAGTTTCATAAGCTTGTTGTTTTCGATTAGCAGAGGTGACCAAGCAAAAGACCAAGGCTGAGATCAAATCGTTCGTCCTCAGACAGGAGGAGCAACTGAGGCAAGACCCCAGAGAAAGGTTGCACTTGTGTTCGCAGGTCTGACGTAAATGGACAGCAAAGCTCCATGTCAAAACCTCTGTCCTTTATGGCTCATTAAACCCTGCTGGTCTGTGGCCACCTACAGTCAAACTGGCAGACAGGAGGGGAGGCTTGCAGGTAGAAAGACGAGTAACCAGGCAGGCAAGCATGAGCACAGTGCAGCAGGCTCCTGACAGAGAACATTAACATACCCTTGTTCTTCATGCTGCCTACACGCTTGATTAATGAGGACAAGCCCGATGGATGGCTGAGTGAGGTGGTGAGCATAGGCAGAAGGGGATAAGGAGACAAAGAGAGGGGGATAACTGAGAGGCAGAGGTAGAGAGAGTGAGGCAGTAAGAGGAGTTTGGAAATAGCAGACAGAAAATCAATTACAGAGCTTAGACACAGTGATCCTTCTTTCAGAGCTTCTCACTTCAGAAGTTTGAATACTCTAAGCTTTATTGTAGACAAGGTTTCTGTACCTAATGCCATCATAGATTCATTCACCCTGATGATTCATGTGAGGGGGAACAAAGCTTTTCCCCTTTTAATAATGGTGCTTTTAGCCTGAGTGATGATGAAATATTCATCCTTTCCATACATGCCGGTCACACTGAAAAAGTATCACTGTCACCACACAATTACATGTCAGATCATTACGTAATTTAATTTTACACAATAACAGTGTGTGTGCTGAATTAGCTTTTAAAAAAGGGCTGAGGGGAAATCAGTCATGTATGCATTGTCACATGCTGTAACCTCGATGTCTGTAAAGTAAGGTGAGTGATTAAGCAAAGATGTAGTTATGCATACTTGATGCTTAACATTTAGTATTCATTACCACTTCTGTTACTGACGTCAAGTCTCATATGGAAATGATGCAGATCAATTTTCAGTCTTTCAAATGAAACTTGTAATAATAATCAAGTTTGTGTAACATGAAACTTAATTCACAAACTTATGTCTACTATATCTGACACCAAAGCCACATCTCATTATACTAAATTATATGTTTATAGTAGATTTGTGTTGTATGAAAGTTAAAATTTTGATGAAAAAAAGTAAAATCTAAAAAAAAAAGTCTTACTAGAGGCCAAGATCAAGGACGCACAGAGGGAAGCCCCTTTCTGCAACTATTGGAGTTGCAACTATTGGAGTTGCAGAAAGGGGCGATGAAGAAGGTCCCTAAGAAATACAGCAAGCTGCCCATACCTAAGGCCTTGGAAATTGCCAAGCAAAGACTCGCAGCCTTGGCCAGCCACTTGAAAAGGTTCATACAGGAGTGCAAAATTAAAACCTATGGAAGATGGACAAGAAAAGTTCAAAGCCATCAGGTGCTCAGTTTAGAAAAAAGAGAAAAGAAGAGGAGGAGAAACAAGCAAAAGATACAGGTAAGCAGATGTGTCATTGGACAATGGCAGGTCATGTATCCTGAAACAATCATAATCATAATCAGAATACTTTATGAATCCCTAAGGAAATTTGTGGCTTATAGTTGCTCCAAGGAGAAATTGTACATCGTCCAGTAACCAGGGGCAGATATCCAGTATGAAGAGTTGGACAGCACCAAGCCCATGGTTCACACCTACTGACTGAAGAAAATACCTACACTCCATGAACGTCTGGCAGTACAAATGAACCAGCTGCTAGTCGATGAGGGGCACAAGGAATGGCTAATGGAAGGCTGGACAGTCCTGATCCCCAAGGGACAGGTTCAATCCAACTACCATCTAATAACCTGCCTTAGTAGCACATGGAAGCTCCTCTCAGGCATCATAGAGGAGTGAAACACCAACTACTGGTTGACAGAGCTGTCGTCCAAGACTAGGATGACCAATCTGTGGACTGCCTGGATTGACTTCTGCGTGTTATACTTGTATAACTATGCATGTGATGAATAAAGAATCTTGAATCTTGAAGGAGGCCTATGGTTTGAAGGCCCACATCTGGATCCTGGAATGGCTAGAATCTTACAAGATCAACAGGACCCTAAGAGGCTTCATCAGGAACTCAGTGGGGATGTGGCGTTCAACACTAGAGGCCAACTTCAAGCCCATGGCACAGGCCGTCATCAAGTGTGGGGTCTAAAAAGGAAATGCTCAAGCAGTGTGCCAAGGGTAAATGAGACATAAATTCACTGATCCAAACCACCAGAATCTACATCCTATAGCTTTAAGTGAAACCAGCTAACAGTTTTCTTTCATATTTCTGATGGAACAACACGGTTATACAGTCGAATGGAGGAGACTAACATCACGTAGCTAGCGCACAAACATTACTAGTGGTACCCATGGATAACGTGAAAAAACTCTCTTATTCGGTCACATTAAACATCTTATAAACAAGAATTACACTCCAAACATGTTAAATAAGTATCAGCTTTACATAAATGTACGTGGTGCTTGTATACTGCTCTCTGAGACTTGAACACATCTGAGACTTGTTCTTGATGCTCAAAATACTCAGGGTGCCACACAACTGCCAAGTACCTCTGCAGGTACTTGGTGGTTGGAGCTTTCCTTGCAGCCTCTTCATGGTTCCCATTTGCCTGTGGGATCCCCAGGTATCTGTAGCTGTCTTCTATGTCTGCAGTGTTGCCTTTTGGTAGTTTGATATATACAGAAATGACTACCTTCCCTCTCTCCATTATCATCCGACTACACTTTTCTAGTCCGAACGACATTCCGATGTCATTGCTGTATATCCTGGTGGTGTGCATCAGTAAATTGATGTCTTGTTCACTCTTGGCATACAGCTTGATGTCATCCATGTTCAGGAGGTGGCTGGCAACTGATCCATTCTGTAGTCAGTATCCGTAGCCAGTCTTGTTAAAGATCTCACCGAGGGGGTTCAAGCCTATGCATAACAGCAGTAGGGACAGAGCATCTCCTTTGTAGATCCCGCACTTGATGGTAACGTGTGCTATGGGCTTGAAGTTGGCTTCTAGTGTTGTCCACCACATCCCCAATGGTTTCCAGATGAAGGCTCTTAGGGTCCTGTTGATCTTCTATAGTTCTAGGCATTCCAGGATCCAGGTGTGGGGCATCGAGTCATAGGCCTTCTTGAAATCAATCCAGGCAATGCACAGGTTAGTCAGCAAGCTGGTCTGCAAGACTAGGCTGCTCAGTAGCTGGTGTTTTGCGCCTCTGGTATTCCTGCCAATCCCTTTCTGTCTCCCACTCATGTATTGAGCCATATGCCTGTTCATCTTAGCCACTATGATGCCTGACAGGAGCTTCCATGTGGTACTGAGGCAGGTTATTGGCCGGTAGTTGGATTGGACCGGTCCCTTGTGGGGGTACTTGAGGATCAGGACTGTCCGACCTTCAGTTAGCCATTCCGGGTGTCTCTCGTCAACTAGCAGCTGGTTCAGTTGTGCTGCCAGACACTCATGGAGTACAGTCAGCTTCTTCAGCCAGTAGGCATGAATTATGTTGGGGACTGGTGCTGTCCAACTCTTCATACTGGAGACCAACTCTATACTGTGATGTAATGTAGTCAGGTCAGCTGCAATTTAAGAGGGAGGGCAGCTTGTCCACTAATTGCAGGGTTAGTCACTCCCTGACACCTCTGCTGCCATGAGTGTATGACTGAATAGGGATGGTTAAAACATTGTAAAGTGCTTCACAACAACCATACATTACCATGGTGATAGCTGTATGTAAAAACATCATTTAAATATTTAATAAAAAAGTACAACTACTATATGGAAAATATATGGAAAAGATAATTTGCCTAATTTGCACTTACTCTCTAAACAGCATACATAACGTTTACTTAATTCTTGTTTACAGGTTTCTTTGATGACTGTGATGCTGGTCTGACATCAGAAATGTCATTCTCAACACTCTTAATGCAGTTCTCAAATCAGTAACACATTTCCTCTCCCACATTAAGATTTCTCGTTATGTTTGTACACACTGCTATTGTTTCTACACAGCACTACTAAAGATTTTTTCATCATTGTGTTGGTGCATTTCTCATCCTTCTCTGACAACTCATGAAAACAGTTTGTGCTTTTGTCAGTCAGAACTCTAAACTCTTCAATTACCTTTATACTCTCCCATATTGCATTACTGTTTTCAGTCAATTCACTTTCTTTTTTTTAATATGCATAAAATAACAAGGCATCTAACACATTGTTAGTGCCATTCTTGAAATTGTCCTTCAGTTGAAAACAAATAGACATGCTATCAGCCTTGTTTTATAGGTGCATATCATGACACTGCTAATTACACTGAAGCATATACTATACATTTACTATGCAGTGTGACTTTCCTGTACTATACTGTTGTTTGTGATATGTTCTACAGCAGGTTGTAAGTTTGTATACTTTGATTTCTGATAGTGTGCACAGATAGTGTAAAAAATGGAAACCACTTGCTCTTTGGCTAACAATTTCAATCACAAGTTGTTAGCCAATTAGTAGACCATAGATTATACTCCTTTTTGACTAATAGTATGACCACAATTTACAAAATAAACTTAAACTCTGTTTTCAATGTATAGAAACAAAAATGAATTCATTTAATGAGTTCAGTCACTCATTTTGTCTCACGTGTTATGTTTTTCTCAATCGCTTTGGCACATTTCTCACAGAATAAAAATCATTCTGACTACTTGTAATGCAGTTCTCAAAACACAGAAACAGAAATCAAATTGGCCTTTCTCATTGTTTCATACACACTGCCATTATAATCTCTTTTGTTAACAGTAAATGTTCTGATAAAGAGAAAACATCCAGTGAGCAGCAGTTCTCCGGGTGTAAGTGCTTTGGTGATGTCGGTGGTCAGAGTAGGATGGCCAGACTTTTTTGAGCTGATAGGCAGACAACAGTATGCAGAACAGCTGTCAGCTAAAAATATGAAACCGAGGCTACATTTTGCACGGTTCACCATAATTGGGCAACAGAAGATTAGAAAAATGGTGTACTCCAGCAGCCACCAAGCCACCACATCTCAGCCCAGTAGAGTACCTCTGGGATGTGGTGGAAGGGGAAATTTGGATGAGCAGATGATAAATCTGCAGCAACTGTGAGACGCTATCATGTCAATATGAATCATCTCAGGAGAATATTTCCAGCATAATGTTAAATCAGTGCAATGAGGAATTATGGGAGTTCTGAAGGCTATAGGCCTGTTTGTATGTAACTAGCATTGTCATGACGTGCACATGTGAAACAGTAGGATGTGTTTTCATTTGTTTCAACTTAACCTCTTCAAAGAACATGTGTTTAGATTTGCTTTCCATTGAAGAGCAGTTTCACTGCTACCACTGACAGTGTGTTACTGATCTTACTGTTCTTTCATACATATTTGAAAACATTTTTGAAGTAATTTCACTGAAAACACTAGTGCAATACTGGACAGTATTCAGGAAAGTGAGAGAACTAGAGTTCTGAGTGACAAAAGTGTAAGCTATTGTGATGACTGAGATGAATAGTGGATCAATACAACACCAAATACCAAATCTCCTCTACCAAATGTGGTAGGAAAATACATGTTTGAGAACTGCAATAGGATTAGTGAGACTGATGTTTCAGATGTGAAACCCGATCAGAAAGTGATTGCCCATTAACTGTAAAGCAAAGGCTAGGTCAAGAAGCTGTTGCTGTTCCTGTTGACTACCATAGAACTTTTTGCAATCACAGCTATTGCCATCTGGTGACCTTCAGATACAATGCAGCTTTAACAGTTTTCCAGATTTTACACACTCGTTAGCAAAAGTATCACTCACCCCTCCAAATTATTGAATTTAAGTGTTTCGGTCGCTTTCATGGTCACAGGTGAAAGCACCTAGGCATGGAGACTGCTACTGCAAACATTTGTGAAAGAATGGGTCGCTCTCAGGATGTCAATGAATTCCAGTGTGGTACTGTCATAAGATGCCCCCTGTGCAACAAGTCCAGTCATGAAATTTCCTTTCTGCTAAATATTCCCCAATCCACTGTTCCATTACAACAAAGTAGAAGTGATTGGGAACAACAGCAGTTCAGCCAGAAAGTGGTAGATAAAATCACACATAAACACATAAAATCACAGAGTAGGGCCAACGGAAGCTGAGGCACATAGTGCACAGAGATCACCAACTTTCTATGGAGTCAGTCGCTTCAGACTTCCAAACTTCATGTGGTCTTGAGATTAGCTCAAGAACAGATGTCTTCTCTGGAGTGACAAATCCTGTTTCTCCATCCTGCAATCTTACTGATGATTCTGTGTTTGGTGGTTGCAAGGAGAACAGTCCTTGTCTGACTGCTTTGTGCCAAGTATAACATTTGGTGGATGGGGAATTATACTGTGGGGTTGTTTTTCAGGAGTTGGGCTCGGCCCCTCAGTTCCAGTGGAAAAGAACTCCTAATGCTTCAGTACACCGAGACATTTTGGACAATTTCATGCTCACAACTTTGTAGGAGCAGTTTGGGGATGGCCCCCTCCTGTTCCAACATGACTGCACACCAGTGCAAAAAGCAAGGTCCATAAAAACATTGATGAGCAAGTTTGGTGTGGAAGAACTTGACTGGCCTGTGCAGAGTCCTGATTTCAACCTGATAGAAGACCTTTGGGATGAATTAGAGTGGAGACTGCAAGCCAGGCCTTCTCGTCCAGCAAACCTTGTGGAAAGCCGTCCCAGAAGAATTTAAGCTGTTATAGCTGCTAAGGATGGCTAGTATCATATTAAACCCTATGGAGTAAGAATGGGATGTCGCTCAAGTTCATATGTGTGTGAAGGCAGACAAGCAATTCATTTTGACAGTATAGTGTATCACCTTCCTTTATAATGTCTGCAAGTTTCACACCTATCATTTTTCAGCTTCAGCAACATATTGTGTAAGGTTTGATTGAAATTTAAATTATTTAAATAAGTGAGTAAATGTTTGATAAAAATATAAAAACATTAATAAATGAACTGGTACTCCTCTACTAAGTGCTAAAAGCAATTACTACTACAAGTCTCATACAGCCTTTCATCCTCTCCTAAGCACTATATGTAACAGTCATATGCACACTCATGCTCTGATGAATCCATCATGGGCATCTCAGGGATTGGTATGTTGCCCAAGGACACGTCAACACATGGACATAAATTCATTGGGAATTGGGCCACCGACCTTCTGATTGATGGACAACCTGCTCTAGCACCTGAGCCACAGCCACTTGCCTGCTTGTGTCACAATATTGTAACAACTTTTAGCACACTGCACTAGTCTGACTATCACCTTTTTATAAAAGGCATAGACATTTACACATCTTACATTCCTATTCAAATGTAGTGAGCAAACATTTTAAGGTAACCAAAAAGCAAACCTGTGTTGTGCACTTAATTTAAGACAAAGAGTGAATAAAGCAGTCAGGAGGGAATGCTTTCACATCTAGAACATAGCCTATCTAATTCTAATAAAAGATGTAACACAGTGTCCCACCTGCCAGCGAGGCTTTCCAGCTGTGGATGGCGCTGGCATGTTTCAGCAGGTGGTGGCTGGATGTGGACTGCTTCCTCAGGCTCAGTTTAGACCAAACTACATAGCGTGACAGGAGAAATGTCAGCCACCGTTGAATCCCAGTGTGTTCACTGGCTGCGGTAGAAAAATATAGATCTCTAGTCACTACTATGAGAACAGACAATGGTCAAATGTTCATATCCCAAAGCTCTGAGCAAATGGAAAGACTGATCAATATGTGACCACCCATACAGAAAAAATTTACTTTTTTTTTCTTGAGAAATATCAATATAGAGTAATACTGTAGTACATCCACTCCAAAACACACTCCAGTGTGTGAATGACGGTTTTTCAAAGCTTTTCAGGCCTATTTGCCATTACTATGTGAGGCACGCATTAACAAATACACATCTACATCTTAAGCAAATGTTTTCAAAAGAAAAAAATATGGCATTTAGTTTCTACATAACAAGAGCACATACACTACCACATGTAGTCCACCTGTTTGCCACGTACCATTTTTGCTGCAAATGAGCCGTCAGCCTCTTTCACCTGCACTTGAGAAGACATGGGCTTATCACAACAGTGCATGACAGAATAAAATGTTAATGGAGGGCAGGCCATGCAAAGGGAAGCTGCTGGAGCACTGATGAGCCTCTTGACGCTCCCTCACCGGGCAGAGCTGTCACGGTTAAGGCACAGTGTTGACAGAAATGTGCCTACTGACATTATCGCTCTTCTTTTGGCTTTCATAAGGATTATGAAAATGAACTCAGCAATCATAGCAACAGCTTTTCTCTGTTTACGTACTGATGGGCGGACTTAATGCAAGTCCTTCAGGGACTTGTAAAACAGTAGTTGCCAACAGTTTATAGCAGCTGGCAGTAGCTTTTGTTATTAAGAAGTAGCAGCAGTGGGATATTTTAGGTTGTTACTGCAAAAACAGTAAGTCGAGTAATACTTTGACATTATGGGGTATATGCGGCAGCAGCAAACCTTTTTTTGAAAAATCAAATACTCTTCTATAATAAGATATGACAGATATAACAATTTTAAGGAAATTTAGTGACCAGATAACAGAACTAACCTTGGCAAATTGGATCTTGATCAGCAGTGTTGAGATTTTGGGTTAAATCTAATCCGTCCGTGTTAAAGTAAATATTTCTAACTCTCTAATTGAACACAGAGTTCATGAATGTAAAACCAGAGTGAGTTTTTTGGTCACTTACGATTCTTTTTTTTTTTTTTTTTTTACCAATTTTATAAACATGCACAAGATTGCACAAAAATATGGAAAGTGTGATATGTAAGTGTGATGTGTAACCTAATTGTAACCTTTTGACCTACTCATGATGGGGGTGGGTTGCTTAGGGAATGTGGAACAGTCCACCTGTGTGGATGTCAAGGGTTACTTTGTCTTTTCCAAAACATTGCTAAGCCACCTTTTGTGGGATTCATATAGACCATCCTGTCTGTTTTTTCCCCCTTTTTGTTTAGTTTTTTTCTGTCATTTTCACCTTCTGAATACAACTTACTGTGCATTGTTGGCGGCACAGCTGAGGTCCATTATACTTTTCAAAAATTGATATTCCCCATTGGGCAACAACTACCTTTTCATACTCTGTCACAGTGGGAGCAAAAAACTGCAAAGGAAACTGATAATTGAAATTTCATGCTCTTGATTAAAATTTGGTTTGATTTATAAAAATATATTCAAAAGAGGCAAAATTTAAAAGAATTGTCTCCAACGCTTTATCTGGCGTGAAAACAACTCTTTTGTAGTCCTTTGTCAACCTTACTTATCACTCAAAACCATTTTGACAGCAGTTGCATGCAAGCTGGATTACCCAAAGAAAACCACACAAGAGGGACAGGAAAAAATGCAAACAAGAGAGGTGACAAAGCTAGACAGGAAAGTCACACTGCAAAGAGGTGACAGTGAAGACACACCTACAGTCAACACTATAACTATTAATGTGAACATGTGTAACTGCTCCTGTTTTCTCTGTGTATGGATGGCAGAGACAAAAAATGAAAGACCCAAGTTCCACGCAGCCCCAAGACCCACTGAGGTAACCTTACCAATAGAAACCAACCAAAATACAGCAACATACCTCCTTAACTAATATAAAATAGAGAAAGGTGTTCAAATTGAATGACAGCCTGCCACACAGCAATATATCATAGTTATTGGTGGCTGGAATGCCAAGTGAATAAATCCTCTGAAGAACTTGCTTCTTTAAGTATGGTGTGGTCATCAGTTTGGAGCCAATCATCTTCAAGCTGTATATTGCAGAGGGTAATTAACACTGCCCATCATCATCATTGGCTGCACTCTGCCAGCCCTGCCAAATCGTCCTGTGTCAGGAAACACTCGCTGCGTGAATTCAGTCACAAAGAGGGTGTTGCAGCCAAAACGTCCTTCAGATTCTTTGGTTACTAGCAGTTTGCTCATAGTTTGCAATAAAGATGTTGACTTGTCCGCAAACACCTGTAGTTTAACTTACAAAAGTGAAATGAAACCCGAAGCTGAAAATGTTTGCCCTGAAGGTAAAAGCTGCAACCAACACATTTAAAACATCCAGTTTTTACTTTAAAGGCAACACGGTTTCTGGTTTGCGTCACACTTTATACAGTCATGGTGAGTTGTTGCAATCACCCACCAACTGGTCATAGAATATACACTTTTCCCTGGCAGTTGGGTCACTGACTGTGTGAATGGGGCTTTAACATTTGCTTTCACAGCAACCTCCCGCAACCACTCTCTCGACCAGTGGTTGGCTGATGGTTGCCAAGAGGTTTCTGGGCCTTAAGCAAAACATCCAGACCTTTTTATGAGAATAAAAGAAAAATGCACTAATTACGAAATATAACAGCAGTTGCAACACCGGCCATAATAACAATAAAAAATTACCAGGAATGTGAACTAAATGGCTGTGTAAATGTAAATGGTAAATGGTAAATGGCCTGTATTTATATAGCGCCTTACTAGTCCCTAAGGACCCCAAAGCGCTTTACATATCCAGTCATCCCCCCATTCACACACACATTCACACACTGGTGATGGCAAGCTACATTGTAGCCACAGCCACAGCTGTTTGTTAGAGCTCAAAGATTGAAAAGTTTGGGGAAGAGGTCAGGGTTAAAAGATTATAAGAAAAAGAAATAACCCCAATAAACCCGAAGATATTCTTACATGTGTTTGTTTTGTTATTATCTTGTTTTTTTTTTATTAATGTTTTCTATCCACAAGGGCACAATTATAATCAAACTGCACAAACATTAATCATAAATGGTTTGACGTTTTGGATCAGACAGAGCGGTCTGAATAGTTGTTGCGTTTTCTCTATTATGTTTTTTTAGTCAATAAAAAATGTGAAAAGAACGCGTGTCTGTGTGTGCGTGTGAAAGGAAGCTGTTTTATGTTTATTTTTCTGTTTGTCTCTTGGTTTTTCCTTTTTGTTAAAAAACAAGACAAACAAAAAAAAACATAGTGTTGGGAAAATTGCCATTCTTTTTCTTCTCTTCCCTTTCACCCTCCGTTATCTTACCCATCAATCCTGCTCTTTAAAGATGCATGAATTATATTTTTTGTTATTGCTAAAAAAGAAAAAAAAGTACAAAAAATTGACATTTTTGACGCAGAAATGACAAAGCATTCTGGATGGATCTGTGATCCACAGCTGCTTAATAAGGCAGATATGATAGAGCTTTTCCTTCAACATTTCCCCGGTCAACATGTTTCAGTGTCCCTGTGTTGCTGTGAAAGCACCGTGAAAGTGCTGTACAAATGTGTGCGTGTGAGTGGATGAATGTGGCTTGAAGTGTATTAACAATGAGCCATGGTCAACGATTGTAGAAGAGTGGAAAGGAGCAGGATGCAAGTGCTAGTAAATCTGCATCCTCTCTATCCTTAGATGTACTACATTGAAGGACAGTATATACCCAGATGCAACAATTTCACATTAAACCATATGCAAATGACACCATTCAGTTAAAACCTAGCCATATTCAATACTACACATATCACAGCGGCTCATTATTCATTACCCTGCATTCTGCACGAATTGCAAATTATTAGCACATTATTGCTGTGTGCCACTGCCTATTATTTCTAGAAAAAGTAGCATTATTTTCTTGAACTGCATAACACTGCAAATGCTGTTGTTATATATAATGTAACATTTTGATAGGCAAAAGCATCACAAATGCAACTGAAATAACCTAACTGGTTATGTAAAATATTTACTCCTATCATCATTGTGACAGTTCAATAAAACCCTGTAACATCTGCCTCTGGATGTGGATTTGAGGTGGTGGTGTGTGTTCAGGTCGTGGTGTTCCACAACAGCACATTTTAGTTGAGACGCCCCTTTTCATGTGCTTACGTCACTCATACAGCTGTTGCACTGCAAAGAGACCAGCGATGCGATTGTGTGAGGGTGAATGTATTAATCACCAAACCATCCAATTTAAGGTCCACTTCATCCAGTTCTTTTTGCACTTTGCACTGCTGCACCTTCATTAGCCAAAATAGCAGCTGTACTTGGAGACACCCACGCAGTCCATTCACCCGGTCCACTTTGAGCTTGTCGTTGAGCTTGCGTGGTTAACATCGAGCCCTACAATTTGCGCAGTTCGTGAGAGGCACTGCTTGGCAAAATTTGTTACATTTGGACAGAGGCAGGGTATCTGTTTATATATTTTCCCTCTATTTATATTGAGCTAAGCTTCAGACTGTATGCAAAGAATAAGAGCCGTATGATTCTCTTTTTGTTGTGCTCAGCAAGAAAGCAAAAAATTTCCCCAAATGTTCTTTATTTAAACATTGAAGTTTTCTCAAAATGAGACTGCTCTGAGAGAGTAAACACAAATGTGTTGAAGACTGATTTATTACAGCTAATATTTGTATTATTAACATTAGATATCATATAACAACCCTTGTTGACCCCCCGGCTGCAAACCTGGTAGCAGACTGACTGCATCTTATTGACATTTTATTACCATCTTGTTGAAACAACATTGCTTTGCAATATTGTACTTGTACTCTGCAGTACATTATCTTGGCTCCACACACTTAAACACTGAGGATGATATTCATTCTTTTTTTTTTTTCTTTTTAAATCAAGACTGGAAAAGGCTATGAATGCCAGACGAGAGCAGCAAAGGAGGATCAAGAGTGTTATCAGCAGCAGAGGGAAATGAGATGCAAGAGAGGTGAATGTGGGTGATCTGCTGGAGTGGTGAAAAACAGCTGGCCATTGGGGATACTATCCTCTTTCTATGTAAACAAGACAGTTCCATCCCAATCCGTGTGACATATCAAAATCCTACTGGACAGCTTAAAAAAATGTTGTTTTAAGAGTGAAAGTGTGGCAGACATGCTTTTGTGTGGGAGGTAAATTGCGCTCTCTGCCTGGGTGCTGAGCCACTGCCAAAGCCTGTGTGTAGCTGGACTACAGAATCTGGTTAGTGGCCCGAGAGCTTCATCAGTGCTGCAGTGCGTTTTGCAGATGATAATTTTGTCCCAGCGTGTTATCTTGCAGAATTAGTAGTGATATACTTTAAAAGGCTTTAGACAGGGACATACAAATGGAAAATGTTTTTGGAGAGGGCAGACAGAGAACCAAAAATCAATGAGAAATGTCACACTGATACATTTTTTAGAAACCTTGGATCCCCAGCAGCTTTAATCTATCAGATTTCATCTCAGTCCTGGAGTTAAACACAGGCGGTGACACATATGAAACCATGTAAGAGAGCCACATTTTCCATCTTCAACTGCTTTTCTTTGATGGGAGACTTAAGATTAGAGAAAAGGGCAGTATGCACAGTGAGAGCACAGTAAGTAAGATCATTGTGTAGGAGTTGATCATTATGACAGCCATAAATGCTATTCCATAAACAGTGTGCCCTATTATCTCCTAATGCATTATTCATCAGTAAATTGACTCCCCTGTGATGCGTTATTAGGATTCCGTGAATGAAATGTCACCAGCAATATGCTTACATACTAACATTAGATGACACTATCAAATAAGGATATCATGCTTTTTAATGTGCAGGTAGTTTGCAGCTCAGATTGAGTTGGCACCATAAAATGATGTACTGCAGCTTAGCTGACAGTCGTCCAAATGAATTTCAAGAAGCTGAGATCAATATCAAGCGAGCTCAAGAAGTGAGCATCTAATCAGTCTTTAAGAGAGGCATAGTGGGATTTTATCACATCATAACAAGCGACAGAAATTGACTCAGTGCCAACTGGGATCACCTTATGCCTGGATGCAAACACATGGACACACACACACACACACACACAGTGTATTATCAGATCCTGTGTAAGCAACCCTAGATTAACTCTGTCCACAGTTTGAAGAGCAGCTTCCATCCTACCACCTCACTACAAAACAGATGGGCCTCAGGCCACAACACAGACTGCTCTCTTTAACAATTTACCTGATTTACAACCTCTTATACCAGCTGCAGTTCAGGCTGAATAAACAAGGAGCAGATGGCCACTTGTAGGCACAAGTGTCAATCAAGGGAGATGGAGCCAACAGGGGATGCTGGAGAATCTTAAGACACCCATGTGTGAACATGCAAATGTATGCATGCACATACACACATGCTCAAATATTGTGAAGCATGCACGCACAAGGGTCATGCAAGTATTTCACACCTCTCGTAGCGAGCCAGCCTTCAGTGTTAGTATTTTTCTTTGTCACTTTAACTAGTTACTCACATTTAAATATGATGGTACAAACTCTTGTTTTGATATCATCGTTTTCCAAGGCAGATGTTTTCTAATATGGGTATACACATTTAGTTGACAGTTCTGTCTTATTTTTCCCTCCCTTTTTTGTTAATAATGTACTTTTTGGGTTTCCCCCAGCTCCAAAGAACCAGTCAGCTGTGCGAGAGAACCTTTTATACAAGCAGGAAATGGAAGGATTCAGCAAGCAGGGGACATGACATTAAGTTAACCTTAATGGGGTTTTTGTTTAGTTGACCTCATCTTGACATGAGGCCTGTTTAGTAACTAATTTGGATCTTTTAACACTATTTTGGATTACATGGACACTGTTAATTATCTTTCATTCAATTAAAGTTAAAAAAAAAAGAAGCTTTTTATTGTACACATTTGTCCTTGTGCCTTACTGCTTGGTCTCTGACACCACTCATGTAATAAATACAAACATAAATAAATACATAAAATAGAATAAAATCAATCCCACTATTTTTGGTTTTGAAGAAATGTCTTTCACTGGATTTACTGATCAAACAGTTTTGTTTTGTTTTTTGTTTACTTGAGTCATTTGTGTCTTTTAATTAAATACTGTGCACATTAAAAAAATTATGTGTTTTTTCCCTTGTGTTTTTTCCAAAATCTACTTTAAATATCAGGTGGTTCCAATCAATTGTCGTAAGCAACGTCTAAAAAATTAATAGTTTTTTACTCTAAAATGTTCAACAAAACGCCATTAACCCTCTCAAGGCAGGCGTTGCAGATTTGCAACAGTTAAAAACTAACAACCTGATTACCCCACATACATATTTTATGAGTTTTTTTTTTTTTTACTCAGAAGTACCACTGCAGGTATTCTTTTGTGCATTAGCAACAAAAACTTAATTTGAGCCTGAGAGGGTTAACTTATCCCACCAAAACACAAATGACACAAATGATTCAAGTCAACTTAAATGTTTTTACAAGTTGTGTGCAACCACTTGACTTAAGTTTTTTTTTAACACTTTAAAGCCTGAAGATCTGAATAATAGCGAGAAAATGCAAATTTTTTGAAGTGTTTATTGAACCTTCTGATACATTAAAATAAAAAATTGAGAGTTTACATTTTTAAATAACAATTGCTACATCTGCCTTTTTTTTTTTAAATGTATTGCTTAAAAATGTATTGTACAATTTTTTTTTTTTAGTTTTTTGGGTGGAATATACTGTTACATATTAACTGTACGAATGCATTGTTTTTAGGTAGCTATGCTGCCTGAAAACTCCCTTCCCTTCAAATCTCAACTGCATCATCAGTTAATTAAGCTAAAGTAAACATTACTTTCTCTTATAAAACACAGTACTATTAGAAAAAAGTCTTTCTAAGGACACTGGTGATGGATAAGGCAGAAGACCTTTATCAATCGGATCATGGTTGCTGGTTGAACAGCAAAATCAATTTTTAAAAAAGTAAATTATATTTTAATGTTCTGTGTCTTTTCCTAAACACTTTACTTTGAGCTTAGCAGAAAAGGAAATGAAATGTGAAATTAAATTCAAAAGGAAAAAAAATCTCGAAGGATAGTGCTGAGGGAATCCAGCTGCAGTTACACTAGGCTGCATTATAATGCAATGGTTGATGTTGTTGAAATGTGCTTCTCAAAGTCAGACCAAACAGTATGTTCACTGCAAAACGAACAATCAACATGAAGGAAAGGGCAGTTCCTTTCTTCATCAGTTGCTCGAAGCTCTAAATAATTAACAACAGTCAAAGCTTCTCCACAGTTTTCTGGGTTACCAGGGTGACAGGTAGCTTCCTGTCTAATGCATCTACTGTAAGATAGATGATCAGAGAAAGACAGATGGCAGGAAAGCATGAAAATGAACTGTAAACACATTTTTAAATGTATTTGTATTTACTTTCATATTTAAATTGTAGAAATAAAATTCTTTGGAGACAGGGTTCTTTGGACATAATGTCCAAAGGAAGCTGGTCAATAACATCTGTGATGCGGATCTGTAGCAGCTGTAGCAACGACTGTGTATCCTAAAATACTGACTCATTTATGATTGTTAGCTTCTTATTCCCTGTCAACATTAAAGGATTTTTTTATTTGTTACTACAGCCAGAGGGTGATCAACACGTCACCGTGGATTCAGAAGTATTTGTATGCACGCATGATGACGCAAACCATCATAAAACGGCTGCTTTATAACACTGCTAGCATTCAAAATCTCTGCAGGGCATCTCTAATATTAAATTGTGTTAGATTTGTTCTCTGGGCCCATTATTCTAATGCAACAGTGCCGCAATTAAAATTTCTGTATTTCATTATGGCTGAACTCCAAATTTAAAAAAAACAAACAAACAAGTTAATGACATTAAGGCATCGACTCACTGCCCAACCCTTTCCAATTCCTCTCCAAGATCTGCAAGATCTGACAAAAACAAAATGTTCAGTAATCCTTTAAAACTTTAGGTTTTCATATGAATACTAACTCCACACAGATAGCATTTGTTGATTAAAGGCTGAAAATCAAAAAGTAGGTCAACGTCAGTATCACTGGATGGTATGAGTTCTGTAAGTGGTGTTAATGATATTTCCTGTGCAGCTTCTCTGTGCTGCTCTTGTAACCTGTTTCATTGCAGTTATAATGTTTTTTTTAATGCTCCTTAAAGAGAAAAGCATACATACACAAGGTGGACAATCACTATAGCACACAATGAATGGCTTGCCACAGCTCAGTCCAGTTCACACAGGTCACAGAGCCACCTAAATTATTTAAGGAAAACAAGCAGTTCATACATCATTAAAATGCACTTGTCACACTAGTCAACAGTTTTTATTCCTTTTATTGAATGTATTCTGACAGAAACATACACACACTGCCTTTGTAGACAGAAGAAGAAGGACAAAAAAGAAGAAAGTAGATTGTGTCCAGAGGGACTGCAGGCACTCAGGCAGTAACATAAAAATATATATAAAAAATACAAAGATAGTTGTGCATGGGGTGACAGTGAAATTAAAGCAATGGTTTTTACTTTACTGGCCTACTCTTCACTTTCTCTTTAATCTTCACTTTGTCATTTTCAAGTGTAAAACCTTCAGTCAGACCCCAAAAAAAGTAGCTGGTGTCGCTGGGTGGATCCTCACAACCTGGAGGTTAATTCTAAGTGCAAAATAGAAATAATAAACCCAGTATCAATCTGACTGTGAGCAATGTGTGGTCATTATTATGTCCATTTTTCTTCCACTAACTAACCATTAACATTCAAGTGCAACAAAGTTATAACTGTGTTTACAAAATAAATATTTTTATTCATGTTTTAATTTCTATTTTTCTTAGAAACTACTGAAACCCAAAACATAAAAAAATATACATTTATGATGGCAGCTTACTCATTTGAATTGTATTGAAAACATAAAAAAGAGGTCTTTACCTTTGGCACTATATAAATAGAATTAAACTCAATTGAACTGAGAATGCAGAAATGAAGAAATTAAAAATGCAGAGGCAAATGAACACATGAACTATGCATAAATGAATTTAAAACATGAATG
>NW_024582437.1:285242-347938 GCF_018398535.1 Haplochromis burtoni
AATTTAGTTCAGCTAAACAGAGGGTGAGGGAGGATGGGGGAAGAGCAGAATCAGGTTTAGTGGACAGATAAAGCTGGGTGTCATCGGCATAACAGTGAAAATGGATATTGTATTTACGGAAAATATGTCCAAGCGGTAGAAGGTAGATAATGAAAAGAAGAGCCCCCAGGACAGATCCCTGGGGCCCGCCAGTGGTCAGAGGGAAGGGCTGAGAAGTAAAGGATTTGAGTTGAATGAACTGAGTGCGATCAGACAGGTATGATTTAAACCAGGCTAGTGGAGTATGGTAGAGACCGATAGAGGCTAGCCTACTGAGAAGTATAGAGTGAGAAATAGTGTCGAAAGCAGCACTGAGATCGAGGAGAATAAGAATGGAAAGTAAACCGGAGTCAGCTGCCATAAGAAGATCATTGGTTACTTTTATAAGTGCTGTTTCAGTGCTATGGGAGGGGCAAAAACCAGACTGGAACTGTTCATACAGATTATTATTAGTTAAATGTGAGTGGAGTTGTATGGCAACTATTTTCTCAAGAATTTTTGAAAGGAATGGTAGATTGGAAATAGGCCGAAAATTCTCAAAAATATTGGGATCTAGACCAGTTTTTTTGAATCATTATGCTGAATGCAGACCTGCAGATCACACATTACCTGCATCTTTTTGTCCTCCCTCACAACACCAATGAATCCTCCACTTCTTTAAAGCATGTCTCAGGGCAGTCCTTCACATGTTTTGGTTTCCGTCACTGTTGCTGTTGTTCCATCACGTTATTCTCTCACAAAAAAACACTTCTGTTGTGTTTATGAGATTTTGTTGTTGTTGTTTTTCTACTTTTATTTAAATTTTATTCAACTTTTGCCTTTATTTATGTGCTTTTGCAGCGTTTTTCTACTTGCTGATGTTCTTTTAAGTTACAGTGCATTTGACTTCTCAGGTCCACCATACATTTATTATCACACCAACCTTTAAAAAACATGGTTGTGTGGGAAAATGCCAGTATTTCAGTGGTTTGTAAAATACTCAGATCAGCCCATCTAGAATGAGAAATCATGGCATTTTCAAAGATACTTAAATCACCTTTCTTCACCAGTCTGTTGATCATCATGAACTTCAGCAGGCTGGTTACTGAAGGGTCTCTTTTGGACTCTTAACTAGAAAGTACAAATAGCCTTTTTCACATTTCAAGTGTTTGTTTTTATTATTTCTGGCTCTGCAGCTGTCTGCTGCTGCAGCCATTATGCTAATGACTGAATGTATAAATTCACTGAGATTTAGAAATAGAAGGGGCTGCTTAATTAATATGAACAGGTAAATTTTTTAAAAAGTATATAACATCCTTAAAGTGCAGCATAAAGTACTGTTTGGTATTTCAGTCGTTTTAAAACACCTGTTTTTCCCCCCATAAAATGGAGACTCTGAAGTAATGACTTCATCACGTAGCCTTCTTAACTCTGCTTTAGCTGTTTTGTTTGTCATTTCTTTTCACATTGTTTTTAAATGCTGCTCTTAAGAGAATGTGTTAAAAGCTAGTCCATTAGAGTAAAAGAACAAAAGAGCAGAGCAATAATGATGTGTTGTGCACTGCAGTCTTGAGCTGAGGTAGCCTCTCTCCCTAAAATTCATTTTGTCTGTGTCCTGGTAAGGTTTAGTGGTTTTTGCCTTTTACAACTCATATTTTAAAGAAATATAAAGCTGTATGCTTTTCGGTCTATAGAGCTTTGGAAATGCTCCAGCGTATAGGCAGAATTGATGAGGAAGGCCACGTTTCATTAACAGAAAGGAAATCAGGGCAGTGGTAGAAAACGAAATGAGCCATAACAGCTCTGTTTGTTTGTGACATTAAAACCAGTCTCTTCAGCTCTCATGGCATAATAGGTCACTAAATGAAGATAAAGCGTGCGCTGGAAAAAGCTGGGGGAGGAGAATTATTAAGGCAGTACATTAACCTTTTCAGGGAATCCGAATAATGACAGATACTCACTGACCTCATTTCAGGGAGTGTACAATGCGCTGCACTGTACAACTTCCGGCACACCGCCATTTACAATCATACACTTGGCTGTAACTGTGGCAACCTGGTGTACAGAGTAGTTAGACAGTTTTAAAGTGGCATGTTGTGGTTAAACGGGATGGTATTTGTGTATGGGTGCAGAGCTCAGTCTCTAAGCTTTGAGATAAGGAGGAGGAAATTTAGAAAATGTACTGACTGTAAAGGCTGTCTGCACCGGTGCTGTGATTAAATGTCATATTTCATACAGTTAAAAACATTAATCTCCTTTTTGCAAATTTCAGAAGGGGCACTGATTTGGGAAGCAATTACAATTACGTTTTCATGGTTCACATGGTTCACATGGTTCACATGGTGAAAAACCACGATGAAATGCAAAGCAGCAAGCTCACAGATGTCCTCAGACTGGTCGAGCTGCCTAACTTAAAGTGAAGCGAGTCCTCTTTAATCAGACAAACACACTGTTTTGTTATGTTAAAGCAGCATGTAAGCCACTGTTTACTTTTTGGGCTGATTGTGTCCTGCCCTCAAAGTCAGAAACAGAGACTCGGGTTTGTTAAGAGGGTGTGCTAAACAAGATTACCTTTATCACAGTGAGCAGACACAAAAACTGTGTTCACACCAGTGTCAAGTGTTATAATAATACCCAAATACTGCACGAAGTGGGCAAGAGCGTTCAGCCAAAAATAAACAAATTCTAAAATAATAAACACAGCAAGTTAGAAGCTCTTCAAGGGAAACTTTCATCTCCTTGGGACCTTAATAGTTTCTCTAGATTTCATGGTAACTCATCAAGTGGTTATTTTTAGAGATATTATTGATGATTTTTAAGAGAGAGCTATTTTAATCTGAACCAAACTAAGCTGCAATGCCAGAGACTGGCAAAAAGGAGAAACAATACTAATTAAGTGTCTAATTAATAGATTGTAAAACAAATAAACTGCTGAATCAAAATGAATAGATACTATACATACAGGACTGGGCCACCTACATATTATATCCTTAACTCTTTACTTTCTATGCTAGACTAATCAAATTATTACGTGTGTTTTATTGCATGATTTGATGTTGTAGACATCAAATAAAATGATGTGTCATCTTTTTGAAAGTCTTGATGCCTAAACTGTCGTGATAATGGCATGGGTACTATCCAGTGCTGGGGTAGCAATGTTCTTACCCAGATGTTTTTACCTGGTCTCTGTGCTAGTTTATTAAAAATTAGAAGACACTGATGGTGCACAAACTACTCTCATGTTCATAAAGATGAAATGTAACAGCAAGGCAAAACACAAAAGATCTCAGTCTCATTTTATAATCTTTTAATTTTAATAAATAACATGCCAGCTGAGTCGTGTAAAGTTTTAAAGGGCAGGTGTGTAGGAATGGATATGTATCAGCTAAACTGGAATGAAAGTGAAAGTGTTCATAATGCTATGTAATAATAGGATTGCTTAATAAGAGCCATTTGTGTTTACTTGGTAGATGTACAGATAAATCAAACACTTTCTGTAGGGACTTTTACATTTTAATGTTGACACGAAATCTGACCTATACCATAGACCCATCCGTCAGTCCATCCATCAATTTTCTTCTGGTATTCCAGTTCAAGGTTAGAGTTTGTCCCAAGCTGTCATAGGGTGAGAGGCAGCGTACATCCTGCACACGTCGCCCTATAGTCTCATCTAAATGATTAAAAACAGCGAAGGAGGTACATTTAATTGGTCTCAGCCTGTAGCTTTACCAGATGTCACTGAATTCTACACAGCAGTTGTTTAAAGTGATCAGAACGTTTCGGGTGAAGAAATGTAAAAGGCTTTTACAGCACCAAGTTTGAGGGCACAGAATTCCAGGAGATGACCAGGTTGTCTTTATATTTTTAATTCAGTCTGTTCCTTATGTTGGACATCAACCTTTTCAGTTTCAGGGTGAATACCACTGAACCCATGACCCAGCTCACAGAACAGCTCGGATATAGTATTTCAAGGAGAAGTGATTCTGAGCCCAATTCTGAAACGCACTCAAGTAGAAATCTGACCTATACCAAGAAGAAGGAGGGAATTAGATAAGGCTGACTGCACTTTTTAAATCAGTAGTTATTCTTTAAAACCTCTACACAGCTGCGATCTCTGATGACGTTACATTTATATTTATAGTCACATGTCGCACGTTTTAGTGAAACAGGTGGCGTGAATTAAGAACATAATTTTCACTTAGAGTTCCCTGCAGCTTTCATCGTTATTTCTGCTCTTATGCAATTAGCTGCGTAAACAATTTCCTCATTCAAGAGGCTGTGATTACCACAAATACAGTGAGGAATCTTGTTTGGAAAGGAGAGTAGGAGCATTTTGATAAATATATAAGGGAGATGAGATTTTTGTTGCAATGATGAAATTTCTGTTTGCCAGGCATAATTTGAATATACTCTGTCTTTGCTGTGTCCTCCCATAAATCCACATCCAGGCATCCTAGACTTTAGCCTATCACATCAGATCTATTATGTCTGTCTCGAGGGAGATTTCCCAAACTTGTTACCAGCTACTGGCTAAAGATGGATATATTTCATGAAACTGTAATACTGCAGAAGAATATAGTAGACTGTTAAGACTGAAATTTTCATCATCCTTGACAAAACAAAAGTGGGATTGACATTTAATTATTGAAGGAAAAGTGTTGATTCCATGTGATGGACTGGCAATATATCCAGTGTGTAGCCTGCATCTTGATGCAGGGAGGCCATGTGCCCGGCCCCCCACAAGGCTAAGTCGGATTAGCTGTTAAGAAAATGATGGATGGCCACATGTAAAAAATGCTGACGCACTCTAAAGTAAAAAAGCAATGCGACTGATCCTTATTTTTCATCCTCACACACATAGTGGTGTCGAAACGCTGAAGCACATCAATATGCAGTGATGAATACTGAGTTGTGACAACAAGTCCAAATACTTCAGCACTGCTCGTCCATCCCTGACACCATGATAACTGCTTCTGTCTCCCTGCAACAGTGATCATGACAGAACTGCTCTGTCAAAGCTCTGACTGCAGGTGATTGTTTTTTTTACTTACCGGAAACAACATGAAGCCACATATCTGTGTGTCTGCATACATGTGTGTGTTAAGCCATGACTCCTTGACTGTGTGTTATATTGTAAGGTGACGAATGTTTCTCACAAAGCGAACAATCTATTAAGTGCGGCTGCCCTTCTGGTTAATGAAGTCAGGGAGCTTCAGAGCACACAAAGCACTCTTCACCACCAACAAGAACAAACAGGAACGCCTGAGCGATCACATCACTGTGGCTGCTACCCCCTCCCCCACCCCACCATACCAGTTCACCAAATACAACTAAAACTCAGCACCACATCATTTCGAAGAAGCACCTGTGCCGCACGCTGGCAGTTCAGTCGCTTCCAGATACAGCTGCTCAGTATAAACTCAATTTAGGGTTTTCTGAGCTCATTAAGGAGGAGAAAATAAGTACACCTTTGTAACATGAGTCACACTTCAGGGAAATGATTGGAGAAGTGGAGTCCAAGATTTTAAAAAAAACGACCTCCTGCCTTAATGCCCTGATCTGGAAATAATTACAAATGAGTTGAAGTTAGGTCTGTAGAGGCTATTAAGATTAATACATTTTAAAAAATGTGCATTAAGTGTAAGAAGTTGTGAGTTATTTCTTAATTTCTCTCAATATTTCTGTCTGACATATCAAAAATGAAAACAGGTGTTGGGCAGTAGCACATCGCAGAGCAATGTAATGACTTTTCCCAGTGCTGACTGGTCCAGGCAGGCTACGATGTGGCAAAGGTGTCCAGGTGTCCTGTGGTTTGCCATCTTACCAAATGATGAGATGCTTAACAAGGGTTCTTGTCTCCTGTCCATTGCACGGTTTATCGGTTACGCCCTCTGGCAGCTCCCCTTTGCAGCGTAGCTCAGCTGTAATTCACTTAGTGAAACTGGGCCTGGCTGCATGTGGTAATTTAACCATTGTCAACCTCAGCTCAGAGAAGAATCTAGTTTGGAAGAAAAAGAAGGGTTTCCATTGTAGGTAGAATTCTATTTTCTACTTACCTGCTCCCACATGGCAAAACCATCTGAGGGCACATGTCTTTCCCTGAAAATGCTTAGCTGCTTTCACAGGAATATAAGCATTTTCTTCCACTTCTAAACTGAAAATCAGAAATTTTCAGGACGAGTCTCACTGGTCTGCAGATGTGAAACCTGCTTGTATTTTCAAATACTGTTCGAAGTTTTAGAACCACTCCCATTTCCTTCAAAGAAGAGTCATCTCCAGAACAAAACGATGCCCTTGCATGGCAACTAAACAGAGTCAGTTATACTTTTTTTGACACAAATCAAAGGTCACACTTCTGTTAAAAAGCTTTTAATAGTTTGTGTTCATCATGTCCTGACTATCCTTCGCTGCCCATATGGAAATTATATATATAAATCTTATAAAGTTTGTATCTGTCTTGTGTGAAACTTGTATGAAAAGTATATAAGAGTGAAAACAGATATAAGATCCCTTGAAAAATTATATAAATGAAACTTGTATGTTTTGGATACTTACTAAAACAATGTATGAAAGTAATGAGAAAGTGGCCACTTGCATGAGTAAATCATGTAAGTTTTTACTTTTTCTTTTCCATGTGGGTGGCTACCTTACTTTAGAATGAATTTACAAGATTTTCCACTTCACGCCTGAGTATGGCCCCAAACTATATAGCTGAAATTCTGACCCCATATAAGGCAGTTTAGCTTCCTCAGCCCTTCTGGCTGTTATAAAGTCAAGGGTTCAAGGGCCCTTTGTCACGGTTCTGGGTCATGTTGACCCAGCTTTCTGTTTCTCATGTTTTGGTGTTTTTCTAGATTATGATTTATGTTCTGATTGATCAGTGATACTGTTTTGATTATGATTATTATTTAGTAGGTTTTGGTCAGTGTCAAGTCTGTCTCTGTCTAGTCCGTGTCTTAGTAAAGTGTGTTTTGTTTCCTGTTTTACTTTGAAGGTTCTTGTTCCTGTCTGATGTCAGTGTTCCAGCTCCCTGTCTAGTTAGGTCTTATTCCTCCCAGCTGTGTTCCCCTTCTGTCTCTAATTTAATTCCTTGATGACTCCCTTGGTGTATTTAAGCCCAATGTGTCTTTGTGTTAGTGTTGCGTTGTTAACGTCTACTCACCCTCACGTTAACTGTGTGTTTTGCTTGCCTGCTTGCTTAGTTTATTTCTGTATTCCCAGTTTAGTTAAGTTTATGTTCCTTTTCTGCCCAGCAATAAAGCTGAGTGTTTTGAGTTTACATCTGCCTCCGAGTCCTGCATTTTGGGTCCTTTCTCCCTGCCTGCCTGCACACAGCCATGACACCCTTAGGCTTTGGGAACTTGAGGATACAAACCGTGACATATGTTTTTAAGTGTTCCTTAAAATTCACTTTCATAGGGTTGCATTTATGTGATGTTTTAAGGAGCTTGGAAAGAAAAGTGTCTGGACTTGTTTAAGTTGCTTGAAGACGTTTCACCTCTCATCCGAGAAGCTTCTTCAGTTCAAATTGTGGGGAGTCCCAGATTTAAGCCCTATGGGAGTGTCCCCAAAGAGGGATATGGACCCCTTAATGGTCACACAAGGTGTGAGCCAAGGTTTTTCACACCTTGGCTCGTGTTTGAAACACAATCAGGAACAACAAATAAAGAAATTGGGGCGATCATTAGCTAGATGGAAAGATTAGCCAAGTACTTATGGAGTTGTTGTTAAGTGCCTGATTTGTTTACTGCTCATTTTTAGAGGAACATCAAAACCATGTGGTTTTAGCATATAGGTTTTGTGTAATAAGTAGCAGTCTTACTATATGAGTTTGCATAAAATGGAAAAAAAAATCCAGCAAAGTACATGTACCTCTAATTTTTGAGTAGTTGAATATTTAAGGAAATGCATTTAGTTACATTCCAACACTTTTAATCAGTAAAAACATCAACATTCATGCCACAAAAGAAATAGCTGCTAAAAACCAGGATTTTAGAAGAGGATGCTGACTAAACATAAGCACCAGCACCGTATTGGCATAGAGCAATCTCTGATGTGATCAGTGGGCAGCACAGTGGAGCAGTGATTTGCACCATCACCTCATAGCTCATCCCACGATCCAAAGACATGCATGGGATTAGGTTAATTAGGGATTTTAAACTGGCCATATGTGTGAATATGTTTGTACATGGGTGTCTGTCTCTGTCTGCGATAGACTGGTGTCACATCCTGTGACAGCTGGGATGGTTTTCTCATTTTGGCTAGCCAAAAAGAACATGATTAGCCACTCTGGTGGAAATCATAAATTCAATAATCAGCACGATGAAGTGAGTTCTCAATAAAGTTGTGTTGATATCCTAAGTAACAAATTTATGCATCTTACCTAGCTTGTGGGTTTTCTTTTGCAACAGTGAGTTACTTTTGCAAAACTACAGAAGAAAACAGCTTATTATGACAGACAGAAGTAGTGAAGGCCCTGGGAAATCACTGAGATGATGGAGCCCTGTCTCTCTCTAGACCTGACGCAGCACCAGCACAGACCCTCTTTTTGTTCTTTTGTTCTTTTGCATTAAAAAAACACTATTGGGATTTACTGAGGGTGCATAGTAACAACACAGTTAAATTTGTTTGGTGGGCTTATATATCGATTTGTACGTCTTTCAAGATGTCAAACCCTTGGGGAGGAAACTGCACATCGGTGGGGGGCTATCCCCCCACCGATTTAGGGCTGAAGATGCTGATTGCAACTGTTACTAATTGCTGAAAACTGTGAGTCATCACTGTGTCATCACCACACCTGTTTCAGGCTAAGTCACGTGTATTTCTGGTTTTCAGAGGGTGGTTTCAGGTAGTTTTGCTTATTTGAAGAGGTATGCTGGATTCAGATGAATAACAGGCATTTTTTAGAGAATGAAGTTGTTAGCTGTGTTCAGATTGTTCTGCAGAGTAAACCAAAGCCTCTATTTGGGTGTCTTTACTCAGTAACAGTACGCTCACACATATCTCCAGCATCTCAAATCAGCTTTCTCGTATTTTGTCTCTTTCACTTCTCTTATCAAACACTGACTCGTATCTTGTTGATCACATACTGTATCATGCTAAAATGTGTGTCAAAATACAGATATTATTCTTACCCAGGCAGATATTAAACATATTACATTACTGTCTGATTCTTACAGTGCTGTCATGCAGGTTTAATGAATGAAATTAAGAGTCTCACAGCAGTACTGATGCAGCTGGCTGTGTGGAAGATTCTTTTATTTGACTTTAATAAATACATGCAGCATCACACAACATGCAGAAACAATAAGTACCTCTTTAAACTGATGCTGATGTGCATATTTAAGCATCTGGCACAGCTGCAACGGTTTATTAAAACTTTAATTGTGAAGTAACAATTTTTAAACATAACTTTATTGGGTCATGATTTGACAGAAATAATGTTCTTTATTCTTCTAGACATTCAAGAAGGTTTATATAAGTGAGCAGTTTGGATTGAAGTTAAAGCATTGTGGAAAAATCCCGAGCTCCATCATGACTGTCAGAATGAAGAGTTTGCCGGATGTTGGGACAAATGGATAAGATAAAGTGGTCAAAACAGCGATGATCCTCCGGGTTCAGAGACATGCAAAAGCAAGAGCAATTATGGCAGTTAATCTGCAACTGACGTGCCACCATGGGTGCTGAAAAAAATACAAGAGTCCACGCACAGAACAGAGAAGATGACGTAAAAGAGACATTGGTGAGCAAAAGGAACATTAACCTGGAAATTTCTTTGATGCCTGTGCAGATGAGTGACGAGGGGTACCGAACTGTAAGAGAGCTGTCATCTAGACTGTGCTGATGCTTGCTGTATGTCTTGGAAAATGTCTGAGAAGCAGATGGCAACAGGAAATGATCTCTCAGAACTTGGGTCACACCAGAGGTGATTCGGTGAGTGACGGGAACATCGGAGACACTTCTGGCATCACTGCAAACGTCGAAAGACATTTTTATGAGTTCATCATTAAATTGGTTGTTCTGACTCTCTTACTACAGTTGTTCCCCCAATGCGCTACTTTGCATTCCAAGCTAAAAGGATATCACAGAAAAAGACAGTCATGGTTCTCCTAGTCGAACTCAATATTCCACATTAGGGTGTAAACCTTAACATTTTGAACTTATTTTTACTGGGCAAATGCAGATGGTTTCCACCCCTTTATTTCCTGTTGCATCTCGCAGCCTCTCCTTATGCCAAGCATGAAGTGCAGTACAACTATTATTAGCACACCCAACACTGAATTGACTTCTTGCGGTGGTGCAGGGTTCTCAGCTAGAAGGCAAAGCCATATAAACAGCTAATTTAATTCTGCACGCACAATTTTAGAGTTCTAGGACAGAGTCACAGGGCTTATGACCAGTAGCAGAGCTCAGGGAAGTATCTTCAGCTTTTCATTTAAAGAATTATCCAGTTTTAATGCTTTCTCTCCTGTGTGTCTGTGTAGATTCAGTGACCCAGGTCATGATAGTCTTGAGAGCTTGATAAAAGAAGGCTAGTGGACTTTGTTAGGTTTGCGAAGACATTTCCCATCTTATCCAAGAGGCTTCTTCAGTTCTAAAAATGACAGAGAGTCCCAGGTATTTTCCCCCAGGGGGAGGAGTCATCCCATTTGGAAGTGGTTCTGAGGGTCATTGGACAGCATAGCACCTAGCCATTGTGGATGACACTGGGGTCTCACACACCCTTATGTAGCAGGTTTCCCAGAGAAACTCGGGAGACTTTTCTCCAAGCATGGCATCCCAGTGCCCCTATCAGCCACTTATAGTACAGTCTTGAGATCTCTTCCCAGCTGCCTCAACCCCCACTCACGTCTTGCCTCAGGTGGCCTCAATAGGTCACATAATAAGGTGGGGCAAGGTTTCACAGTGGTTTCACCTTTAACCCCCGGTGATTGTAATGACCCATGCTTTTTTTTCACACCTTGGTTCATGTGGTGACTCACATGATCAGTAGTGGGTCAGTGACCCTCAGGATGCAGCACAATCATGTAACGGGAGTTCTGACAACCAAGAAAATAATTATAGAATCACAATAAACTGAGCAAAGAACTATAAGTTCTTCAAAAAAGCCCAATACTGAACCACATCTTCTGACTTATGGTACCCAATTAAAAAAAACAACAACTTTAAATCCCTGTAGGTCCTGTGCGTTGCTAGAAGCGAAGCACATCTCTTCAGCTACCTGTCCAGCGGCCCCAGGCTGCTCCAGCAGAGATAAGTGTGGTAATAGACCAACACTATGTCAGTATTAGAGGTGAGGAGGGAGAGAAGATAAAGAGTCTGAAAATCTCTGATTGGAAGGGGAAAAAAGTTATAACCAAGCTGTGGAGACTGGAGCTCTCCCCTTCTCAAGCTAAAGGCACATGTGCTTGTCTACAAACATAAACAGTAGTATGAACTCCTTATAGTGTCTTTGGGATAAAAAAGGTCAACAGCAGCAATGAAACCCTCTCTATCTTTTCATTTTCTTTTCATCTCACTGACCAAATGTCAGCAGAGAAGAAGATAGTTAACCAAGGCTCCCCACACAGACAGACAGACAGACAGAGAGGTTTTCTCTGTCATGCAGTCCTGCATGCGCACAGAAGACCATTACTCATCCCAAAGCAGGTACTGCATCAATCAGTCTGACATAAGGCAATGCAGGGGGAGGAATTTCCCACTCAAACAAGTAAGGGAGTCCTGCTAAATTCTCCCCTTAGACAGTTCTTGGTCAGAACTCAAAAGGCAGAGTCTCCCTCTGGGGCATAAGATTTCTACAGTCCTGCTCAGCCTTTGACATGAGGTCCTGTAGCTACCCTGTCATTTTATTAAAAAGGTTTCCAGACTTCTCACACCGTCTATCCTGCAATGAGAGTCTATCAGTTGTGGCTGAGTGTGACTCCCCTAAATTTGAGGAAACAGCAGCAGCAGTTAAACTTATGCAAGCAACTGAGCAGAACTGGAGTGGTAGCTGTGGTACAGTCTTTTATAATCATAAAGGAAAGAAAAGTCTTTTTTTTTTTTTTTACATTTATCAGTTATTTTGAAGACATATCCTGACTAAAGTTCCAGCTTACTGACTGGGTAGGACAAGAACTGGTAACATCTTATCAGATTTGTGCAGTCTTCTTTTGGCATGAATCATGGCCTTTGAATTTGCTTTATTTTCCTGTTTCTCCTCTCCCTCTCCATCCCCTGCCTTATTAAAAGACTTTGTATTCTACAAGTCTGTTTCATTAGCGTTGGAAAGTTGGATTTCTTCACTTATCTGTGCAAGGCATTTTGTGCCCTTAAAACTTCACTTTTACATTTCTTCTCAGTGGAGCTATATCTGAGGCTTCTACTAACTTTTACATTAATAAAGCTAAATCCATTTATCATTCCTCTCTCATACAAAGAACTCTGGAGGTGGAGAGCACAGAAAAATGGCTGCAAAAGATTGAACTGCTTAGGAAAAGGAGCACTGCTTGTTGCAAATGAAGATGCTTTTCACTCCTGCATTAAAATGATTATCAAAAATATAGATAGATGCTTTTTTTTAAAGTAGCTATGCATCAATGTGCCTGAAAGAACAACAGTTGTAAGTTTATTTGGCATTGCCACTTCTTCACAAAATGAACACAAAAATGCTTGTGCATCCTTTCTGCTACATAGTTATGTTGTTGTTGTTGTTGTTTTAAGATTTAAATGTTGCTTAATGATGTAAAATGAGCAACAGAAGGGAACTTGAAATGATCAATTAGTGACGCCAAACAAGTGGGGATAATTACAGCTCCTCCTTTTGAGAAGCAGGGCTCCTTTGGTGGTGTCTCATTTTTTAAGATCCGACGTATTCCAAGTTCAGGTTAATAAAAAAACAACAATGGAAGTCTGCAATATGTGAATGAGCAACCCTCAAACTGAGCAAACACTGACCAAAAAGTAAATGAGTGAATGTAACATATTAGGTCAGTCTGGAGAAGACACAGGCTGACCATTCAATGACTTCTTTCTTTCATTTTTTTTTTTTTACTACAATGCTGGAAATAAAAAATGATGTATGCCAATGAGGTTCACCAGAAGCTAGAGGTCTTTATGTGAGACAGAAAACTGAACATTTCTGCAGAAGTCTCTGGGGGAACCCAAAAAAAAAGGTTTTCAAAGGCAATGCTTTTTTTCCTACAAATTATGAGAAGAAAAGGCAACACTGGATGCCCAGACCTTTAAAAAAAAGTGTCATGTACCAGCCAAGTCACAGGTGGCTTTATTGCAATAGACAGATGCCCTATGTGCTAGTGTTCTGGGGGTATTTGGAGCACCACTTGTGCTCAGCAGAAAGAAAGAACTAGGTATTCATTTTCGTTTTCAACTCTCTGCATGAAAGCATTTTTCTAGGCCCCACCATCTGAACTCTGATGTGCGCTCTCCAGGACACCAGTATTATTGCTTCCACGCCACTCCTGTGCAGCGCCAGCTTTGTTTCGCATTGTCATTTTACAGTGGCTGTTTCTGACTAACTCTCCAACTATTTTTTCCTTTTTTTCCCTTTTTAATATTACTCTTCGTCTCGCAAAGTAGAAGCAGTTTAATGTGAAGCTCAAAAAACTCAATTTGGCTGTTATCAAACCTTCATCTAGTTTTCAGAGTCTCTCAGGTGTTATCAAAGATGTAACAGTAGGCACCTCCGCCTAAAGAGGCACCCTGCAAATCCTTACACTAACTCAATTTTTGCCTGCGAATATGTTCACTGTGGTATGTAATGAGTATATGAACAACATCAGACATGAATAAACAACCACCAGGCATCACTTACTGGGCTTCTGTGCACCATAAAAAAGCTGATCTGGAGAAGCCTCGTTCATTTTGCATCAAGTCACATTATCAAGCCCAAACTGAGAACACTCAGGCTTTGCTTTTGTTTACTATCCAGACCCTCCATCATCTGCATGCACCATTTTCCCTTAGATACTTTTCATTACTTGTTAATATGAATTTGATTAAGAATTGTATTTTTAATTTGCCCTGCTTAACATTTGCTCGTAGCTGGATGCAGCTGTCATCTGTAATCTAAAATCTGAACACTTGCACTTAGTATTTAAGCTTTAATATTTTCTATATATTGTATATATAGAAAAATATTGACTTTTTGTCTACTTTTTTAACTAATATGTATACACAAAACACACTGACATACAAAATAGTACTTGCAATGTTGAGTAGAGCCTATTTTGGAACTTTTGTTTACTACCATATCAGAACATATACAATGATAAAGATGTAGTGGGTTTTACAATTTCTGGATGTGTGATGTGACACGTGCAAACTCAGACCAGTAGTGTCTGAGTAGTGTGTGTGCTGTCTCTCATACACACATGAAAAAGCACCTAACTGCAGAGCATTAAAGCTTCTTTCTTTCTTTCTTTGGCATCCAATTTGAGACTGCTTTCCAGCAGCAGACCTCTTCTACAGGAGCTGTGCTGAAGAGGTGTTGTGGAAGAGTTAATGCTGCTCATAGAAACTACATGAATAATACTTTATTTGCCCCATCTCAAAATACCACTGATTGTGCTTGCTTCAAACAATACTTTTAACTGCATTTCCAATACAACTACGAACTACAGTCAACCAGCTATCATGTTTTTAAGATAAACAGATGCTTAACTAAATTTCTTAAACTTGTAAATTCTTTTAGTGCTATTTGTTAAATTTGTGAATTCTGTAACTTATTGTATTATTTACTTAGTTTAGTCTGTTAATGTTACTGTCTTGGAGCAACTGTAACACACATAATTTCCTTTGGGAATAAAGTATTCTCATTCTGATTCTAATTAACCCATCCAAGTCATGTCTTGAAAAGCTGGTGACCAGGTCAAGCTAATAAAATGCATGTAAGGCACAGTATACAGCAGCAGGGACCAATAGCTGAGGAGCTCTAAAGGTCAAAGTGAGCTGCAGATTTCGATTAGAGTACATATCGTAATCAACACCGCCGCCGCGTGACCTATTAGAGTATTGCACTGCATGGTCTGCGAAGCGTAGGAACCATTTAACGCAGCTGTGTTTCCTCTCGGAGTGTAATACGTGATGGTTAAATCCGCGAAGTAAAAACAACTTGTGATTCTTTTCGTGGATCTCTTGTGGAATCGGATATTTGTTACTTAAAGCACAGCTTGTTAGCGCCGTATAGCGCCATTTCTATTTTTGATGTAGCGTATGCTTACCGAATCTGGTAAAGACTGAGACCTCTGTCATTCAACTTTCTCCGGAGTGTAAGTAAATGTTGACTTTTGACTTCGGTTGTGAAGCTCACATTTTTACTGGCTTTAAAGACCTGGATGCTTGGAATGGGAACTAATGTGGTTTAAAGTATTTTAGTAACGTGGGTGTAACGTGGTAACGCGCGCGCGCGCACATTCACGTTCGGGTTACTGTTGTTAATGAACTAACATGGCTACATTAGCCCGATTTTCCTCTGGATTCACTACACGGTGTGTTCTTTGTTGTTCTTAGGAAATCAAAGATTATGAGTAGGGAGTCCAGAATGAGAGCAACAATAAACCAAAAGTTGACCGAGATGGGAGAAAGAGAGAGGTGAGTCGGTTATAGCCCTTTCTTAATAATGATATATTCGTATTTGTTCACTGTAACTAGCTGAATCCATGCATGTGTGACTGTAAAGCTTCTATAAAGCACAAGCTCTGTCACGTTTCAGTACGTCAGTAGTGCTCAGTGCATCAGTTGAGTTAAAGACATTACCAGCTATTGTAAAGCAAACATGTGGCTGCTACATGTTCACTAGGCACACATTTCATATAACAGTAAATACTCAACTCCGGTTGATGCTTCAAACTAGAAAGTATCTGCACTTATCTTCATTTCAGTGGCACGCATCACTCTGAATAACATGTTTGTAAAGCTGACGGTGTTTATATGAAACAGTGGGATTTCCAGCTGTTATTCATAACTTCATAACATTAGGAGATAAGGGCGCAGTGTGATATGTGCTTGTATCTTATGGACAGATTGAAAGAGATACTGAGGGCTAGGCTCACTGAGTGCGGATGGAAGGACCAGATGAAGGCTCACTGCAAAGGTAAAGAGAACAGTGGTGTTGTTATCATAAATGTCACATCAATATGGTCAGGTTATAGGATTAAAAAACAAAAACTGAACTTCAGGCGGTGTGATGTGGTTTTAAAGAGGCTGATATATTAACAAATGTAGATTACTGTATGAAAGTTGGAGCATATTTAAATATAGTTTTTCTGTAAATCTGACTGGTTAAAATATATTAATATGTAACCAGTGCCATTTCTACTATATTGACATTAAAGTGACCTTTAATGTCTGTTTTGAAGTTATTAAAGAAACCCTAAAATAACAGCGCCCAACAGCATGTGGTAATAAAGTTGCTAAATGTCAGCATTAGAATAAACATTTTATACCTGAGGTGGAAGCACCTGGGGTTGCTGCACAACCCAGCCAAAGCCCAGGCTTCACTGTGCCCAGCCTTAATGATGCACAGTAGTGCATGCCCTGTCTTAACAATTTATCCTTCTTAATTTGAAGCAGTTATGGATTATCGTATCAAAAGAAAAGACACATTAACTGAAATGAGATCATTGGATGTTGTCAATCTGCATGAAAACATCCTTCGTTCATAAAACAATGTGAGGAAAAGTCGAAAGACTTGATGAGATAAGGATAGAAATGTGTTCCCCTAGGCGAGACTAGCATCCTGTTGAAGCCAGTTGAAGACATGAAGACAGTGCACTCTTGGCATGCACATGGTTAGCTGCTGAAGCTAAAGTTTGACTGTAGAAACTCCTTTCATTAACTAGATGTTGGAACGAAGCTTGCGGTTGTGTTTTGTTGTAGACTGATGTGAGACTGACTCATCTTTTGCTTTTGTTCAATATGCAGAAGTCATCAAAGAAAAGGGCTTGGAGCACGTTACTGTGGACGACCTGGTTGTAGAAATCACTCCCAAAGGCAGAGGTACCTCACTTTCTCTATTCAAATGAAACCGTGTGTAGTATAAGTATCAGTTCCTGTCTAGGCTCTCCTTTTTTCCCGTATTGTTTATATAAGAAAACATAATAGTTTAGATGATCTAAATTGGCAAGGTTGTGTTTGTGTGAGTTTAGACACAGAGATTGTTCACAGCAACTGATATTATTTTTTTTGTCTTGCAGCCTTGGTGCCAGACAGCGTGAAGAAAGACCTTCTACACAGAATAAGAGGCTTCTTGGCTCAGCATGCCACATAATTTGGATTAATGTTTCATTACACCACTTGTCTATACTACCCTAATACAGATTTATATTTCTCATGAGTTTAATGCATTTCAGAGACAAATACCAGTCAGCCACAACATTAAAGCTACCTCCTTAATATTCTGCTTTGACAGCAGCCCACAGACACAGAACCTGCCTGTCTTGTCTGGCCCCAGGATGTTGGCAGTGCATACTTTTAAATCCTGTGCGTTGCGGGATTTGGCCTCGGGATTGTCCCAGCTCATACCGAGGATGCTCTGTCAGATTGGCCGTTCTGTGCCTTGGTCAATGCCGTGGGCTTTCTGTCATTTTGTCAATCAGTGTTTGCAGTGTGGCAGAGTGGGGAGTAATTCTTGGTTTTCCACAATGTTTGGATGGCAACAAATTCATGCTGGGATTAAAGGGTTCCCATTAGAACATGGTAATGCCATATAATGAAGTAATCAATGTTATATACGTCTCCTGTGAGTGGTTCTAATGTTGTGGCTGATCACACAAAGTACTGACAGATCTAGTTGTTTCTACCAATCCTATGCCTCCCGCTATTACAGTTATGTAAATACACCTACCTTGCTTATGTAGTCATCCTTTGTACATGAGATGTGCTGTTTAAATAAAGGTTTTTCTTCTTTGAACTGGAGAAAGTCATTTTAGAACAAATTCCTTCAAATTGAAGCAGTTACTGTCCAGACTTGTTTTATGGGCACAAGGTGGAAACAGTTGCTGATATCATGATTGTATTTTCTATCATGATGATGTAAACCATGAAGAAAATCATATCCACTCACTTTGATAACTTTGATTTAAAAATTTTTTTAAATCAAATTCTTGCATATTATCATTCCAACATCCAATTTATGCCAGTGGTAAATGTATAACGCAATTTATCCTACTACTTTTATGTTATTATTTTAATACACAAAATGTCTGATATTTCTATTTCAGGCTTCTTGTGCAGTGGGATAAGTAAGAAGGCTTATGTACAGGCCCATCTGAAAGTTTGCCAGTGAATATGTAAACGACTCCAAAATTGAGCTCTTTGGGATCAACTCAACTGGCCGTGTTTAGAGAAAGAGAAATGCTGATTATGATCCAAAGAACACCACAGCCAAGCACGGAGGTGGAAACATTATGTTTTTCTGTACGGGACAGCTTTACTGACTTGAGGGGCTCACGAACAGGGCTATGTACCATAAAATTCTGGACGAGAACCTTCTCTCAGCCAGAGCACTGAAGATGGGTTATTGCTGGGTCTTCTAGCAAAACATACCACCAAAATAACAAAGCAGTGGCTTAAGAAGAAGAACATTAGAGTCACAAAATGCAATAGCAAGTCTCCAGACCTATAGAAAATCTGAGGAGGGAGTTGAAGCTTTGAGTGGCCGAGCAGCAGACAAGAAACCTGAAGGATTCAGAGAGTTTCTGTAAATAGGAGTGGAACAAAATCCCTCCTTAGACATGAAAACCTGGTGACCAACTACAAGAAACATCTTACCGCTGTGCTTACCATCATGAGTTTCTCCTTCAAGTATTAAATCATGCTTTGCTGGGCGATCAAATACTTATTTCACTCAGTGAGATGCAAATCAATTTCAAACTTTTATGTAATGTGTTATTTTCTATGTTTTTGATTGATATTCTGTCCATCTCCATTAAAATTAAACTACCATAGAAATTAGAGAGTTTATTTCTTTGTTCATGAGCAAACTTAACAAATTAAACAGGGGATCAAATAATGCTTTTCCCCACTGTACATTATAAATTAAACGTGACTGATGCAACGTCTTTATGTACCAAATCATTTCCTAACTTAAAGCCCATTGTTAACTTCAAATACACCTGCTATGCAGAGTCAAAGCCTGTCAGCCAGGTCTTGGTAAAGCTGCAGATTGTTCCTCTCATGCCCATTTTTAAGGTAGAAACAGGACATTTATCCAGATTTCTGTGTGAATGAACTAGATTTTGACTACATTTACATAGGTTTATGGCCGAAATTAAGGTTTAAGTTTGGGTGGTACAACTGGTGACTGCTAGCCTAGCCTAGCACTCTTGTCTTCTACATGTAGGCACTTTATGAAGGAAATAAAATCAGTTTTTTCAACCTATAAGATCACTGGACCTTCCAAAAAATTTAAGTTATGCTGCAAAAATAGTTTTGTGCTGTGAATTTCAGAAATCTTTTAACTTATATGGATGACATTTGATGTCGAGATGCTACCCATATCCCCAAAGAAGGTCAGGAGTTCTGTTTAATTGTTCAATTGTTTTTATAGTTTTTTCCCTCTGATTTTTGATTGCATTTTATAAGAGTGAAAGAATGACTTTTTTGCCTTTGGTATTCTGTCTGTATTTACTCTGTAGACAGTTATGCGAGAACAAAATGATATGCATTCCTAGGACATGTGCTTTCCATTGTATTCCAGTGTAAATGAGGGCCCAATTGTATGTGCAGTGTGTAATCCTTGGTATCAACACAGCAGGCAGCTTCACACCTGGCCCTTCAAAGATGGAACCAGAACAAAAATGTGACAAATGAGAGAACAGCTTGAAAATAGTTGACGGGGGAAAGAAAAAAGTTATTTCCCACAGCCGCACGAATCACACCCAGCTGGTGCTGTGAATTAACGTTGTCCTTTGATTAAATGGACTTGGATGCGAAGAAAAGCCATGATCCTGTAATGACAAGCCTGGTGCTGCTTTACTTCCCAGAATAACAAACTGTTCCCAGCAGAGGGGAGAGATCCTGGAAGGATGAACAGGGGTGACCTTCTTTATGGAGGGGACATGTTTCCTTTACTAAAAACCTGGTTGTCAGGTCATTTCAAGGTCCTCGGAGGGTACCGGACAAAATGAACAAGTGTGCTCAAGTGTTTCAATGAGAGCTGGGGGGTGGGGGTATCCATAAAACATAAATTACCACAGTCTAAAAGAGAGCTCATTTCTGTTTTAGTTTAGATGTTGTCTTTGTTTTGTGGTTTTCCATCCACCGTATACTAAACCTTATCACGAGGGTTATTAAAATGCTTCTCTAGTTACACATGCACGACACCTAATTGGTTATGGATGCACTGTTGCACTGACATAGGCCATGAACTCCAAATGACCTGCCCCTAGTAGCACATTAGCGGGTGGAGAGTGACTCTGCGCTCGTCACCCACGCAAGACAGAGAGTGTGTTTTCTTAGCCAAAGGACCTGCTGTGACATCAGCTCAGGTGACAACATGCTGATATACAGTGGTGCTGCAGAGGCCAAATGTAACGCACCCCTTCAACCCAGCACACACGCTCCGTTTTAATGGCCAGCATTAATCCCAATGTTATCAGCAGATCTCTCCGGGCCCTTCCATATACAGTAAAAGGGGGGTTAGGTGCACTGTGGCGCACTGCAGGCTGACATTGGACTGAATTCCCAATGATGCAATTTATTATCATATAGTTTTTTGTTTTTCAAATTTACTTTCTCACTCTCTGTTCTCGGCTCAGGACCCAAACTGCTCTGCAGAGGAGCTGTACAGTAACCAGATGACTCTGCACATCAATAAAAAGAAGTTAAAGTTGTGAAAAACAATGAGTGAAACATGATTTAACAACTACCTCTTCTCATTCGCTGGTTCAGGTGGACGCATCTGTGGATATGGCAGAGATTTTTGCAGGTGCTGATGGTCAGAATGATTTGTGGCATCCTCCGAATGAGCCACAATCAGTCAGGCAACAACAAAGAGCAAAGTCAATATCAATCTGTGCACTTGACATTTGAAAGGAGAAGACAAACGTGTTATAGGTCTGTGTGTGTGTTACCATGTGCACTTATGTGCATGAAGGTTAAGTGTGTGCAGATATGTTCACCACTCCCAGAATCAGACCGCTACAGCACGACCGCAGCTGTGTCAATAGGTGAAAGAGCCAAATGTGTAGCCCCGTATGCTGAGCCCCAGTGCTCGGCAGTACTCGGCAATGCTCTCTCGTTCTCTCTCTCTCCAGTGAAATTGGCAACATTCAAAGACCATAAACACTTCTCATACTGTACAAACAGCTGAAGAAAAGGGCAGCTCAGGGTGGAAACATGCGGCAGAAATGTGCTTATATTATAAACACAATGTTGGGAAATGATGATGTTACAGTGCATCTCCTTATTTGGGATAACAGTGCACCTGCTTCAGTGGGGAACAGTTTAGGAAGTGCCCACGAAATCTTCCGTGCCAAGCAGTGTTCATAAATGACTCTCATGTTTACAACAGGATATCTAACCTTTCTTACGTATACAACACAGCTATAGGACTTTTTCTTAACGGAAAGGGCAAAGACAGTGCATAAAAGGCAAACGGTCAAAAAGGGTGTTTCAAAACCAAGAGACAGAAAGGGAGAATGTGCACCTCCAAATTCTCAAGACCCGGTGTGCAGTTGGCCCTCTTTACTGTCAACACATGTGAATGCCACGCTCGATAAATTTCTCTTTGAATTCCCCCACTAGAATTTATGAGACGTGCAACATGGGGTTGCAACTCTTTTGAAGCCTACACACTTGCAGCGCTCGGTGCTGTCTGCATTCACGTTTCGAGCGAGCCCAGAGGAGCAGAAATACGGAGGCGCTGGCATGCAGCATCCTGCGGCGAGAAGGGTTTTAAATGTATTTACATTCTGTTGAGTCTCCTGGGAACTGCACTGCTACAAGCTAATGAGGCTGCAGAGCAAGTTTCTTTCTGTTATTCCTGGCATCAGTGCGCCAGTCACAGGCATACCACTCTCACCCACCTCCCCTCCCTTTTCCCTCTCAGTAGCCCAGTGCAAATAATAAATAAGAGGAAATACATCATCCCCCTTTTTCAGTCCCAGAGCCAGAGTGGGTCTGCCAAAGTTAACACAAAGCAATCGTAGGTAATGATCAGCAAATGTGTATAAAGTTTCATAGAGCTTGACTTCACATAATTCTTGTTTAGATCATGTTGGCTGGCTGAAGCTCAACTGTGATGCTGGTGCAGTAGGAGCCACACATTCAAACCCAAGCACACACACACAGAAGCAATCGCTTGTACGGTTTTCTCTCATCATGCTTGTTTGTGTGTGATGCTTCTAAGCAGCACTTCTGTTTTATAAGTCGCTGTAACTGATTTGATATGGTATAACGCTGTGGCATGGATTAGCTACCAGTCATAAAATTGCAGAATTTTAACAGAGGCTTTGTGACACGCTCATACACATTCATTCTGCGCATGTGTTGTCAGATTTTCCATTCATTTACACACGTCGGTGGCTCGCGTACAAAACATTTCATCATGGCTCAATTGATGAAAATTATTTGCTCAATGGAAGAAAAAGAAGAAAAAAGAAGGGGGAAGAAAAAAAAAAGCTTTATTGAGTTGGTTTAGTGCTTTACCTACAGCACAGCCAGTGTGTAGAGGGAAAGCCGGGGGGTCTCTGTGCAACAACACGGAGGAAAGAAGCGAAACACAATCCAGACATTGTTTATCCTGTTTCTGATGTAAAGGCCACTTACTGTCGTGTCCAATGCCTAACCCTTAATTTGCTGCTCCAGCCTTTGAAGTGTGTGCATTTTTCTGTTTCCTGACACTACCTTTCCCCCTCTTGCGCTCTCTCTCTCTCTCTCTCTCTCTCTCTCTCTCTCTCTCTCTCTCTCTCTCTCGCTCTCGCACGCTCTCTCTCCTCCAAGCCCCAGCAGTTGATATTGCAACAGGATAGGCCATGTTTCCATGTAGGGGCTCCTTTTAGCCCTGCTCTGATGATAGAAAACACAAGTGGGGCAGGAGGGGGAGAAAGAAAAAGAGTGCTGGGCGCACAGATCCACAGAGAGGCCCCAGCCCCTGCCCCGGCCCAGACAACGCTGCAGGGGATTAGAGCACACCCTGGCAGCAGAATGGTTTCACTTAAGAATTTCAGTAATCACTTTTAGGAGTGTAATATATAGCTGACCTTCGGCAGTGCCACACGACCCCCCGCTCCCCCAGCCATTTGATCAAAGGAAGCGGCAGTGGCTGTGCAAACAGGCGCTATCAGTGGACTCCAATGGATTTACTGCCTGCTTCTTCTCTCTTGTCTCCCCTGAGTCGTGTGCTGATACAAGCCGAAACCCAGTTTCATCTTACAGAACCTATTTTTCTCCCAGCACTAATTTACGGGCCAGATCATGACTTAAGGGAACTTAAAGGAGGCAGAGGATGGAGGGAGGAAAGAGGGTGGCTCAGGAGGCCTCGGGGAAGGGGAGAGAGTGGATGTAGGAGCAGCTCGGGGCCCTTATTCATTGCCTTCTGGCTGGGCTGAGAAGAGTGGGGTTCTCATCATCATGGGAAAAGCCCAGTAGGGGTTCTCGTCTCAGCTGGAGCAACCAAACAGCATGGCTTGTGCACTGCAACAATAACTGCAAGCAAAAAGAAGCCAGAAGGCCAGCCCAGTAGGTTTTATATAGTGCCCTAAACCACAGGAGGCTCTGACAAAGAAATGAGAATAGAGGATGTGGGTATCATAGCAACTAATAATAATCTAGCACACCCAAAGTGTTAAGATGTTTTTTTTTATCTGCAGCTTAGCCTTTCCTTATTTTTAATTAAACTCATGTACACCTTTCCTCTTAACATACCAGGGCACATTCTGGCATTTTAATGGGCTATTTTATTGCTACAAGATTTCCATCAATCATAAACAGGTAATTACTGCAAACATTCCTCGATAAGGAGCAGACTATCAGCGAACAATGTCAACATGTTGACCTTTACGCTTTTATAAGGAAATATCTTTCAGCTGGTTAAATCTCCAGCAATTTGTAATTTGTGACTCAAACGTGCCCATTCGGTTTCATGCTCTTGTTAAAATGTTTCTCGGGGGCCTTTCTGGTTTCTGTTCATTTCAAAGCGGTTGTTTTTATTTTGACTCAGTTTAGCAGTGATTTATCTGCTCTCTTCGTTTCTATTTCGGCACGAACGCCGTGGTTTTTGCAGAGCAGCAAGTACCAATTGCGACCAGCTGAGGGAGCCGAAGAACAGATGACAGAGGGGGAAGTACAGTGAGCACTCTGCATGAGAAGACATAGCAGGTCATTTAAACTGCTGCTGATTCATTAAGAAAATTGGAAATACACATGGAATGTTTTGCTTTGATTTGAATTTTCTGTGTCCTTTGGATAAACTCTCTGTGGGACATCATTATAAGTCCCCTCCTTGCCTGTACTTATACGATCTCAATTTTCCCCACAGTTTTTCGGGTGCATAAAAGCACTTCATTCATAAAGAATTTAAAGCTAACGATAAACAGACATATCTTCTTTGGTTGGCATGTCATGGAGCATTTATGTGACTCAGCTGATGACAATGCATGCCATGTTATTACCTGACCACAGAAAGTCCTGTCCTTTTATGAGTTTCTCAGGCAAGCACTGGGAGTGAAATAAAGAAGAATGTTCCTTATTTTGAGCACCTGAAAGCAACTCAGCTGTATGTTTTGTTTGTCCCAGAAACAGCAGGGGAAGACCCAAGGAAAACCTGCTATGGCAAAGAGACATTACTCCTCATTTTCAAAGGCTGTGAGATATATAAAGACACAGATATTCGACTTCTTCAGTCTATACTGATGTGAATCTAGCCTGGTAGTTATGTAATTGCGGTATATAACAAGAAGTGATGAGAAGTAAGTGCAGGTGTAGCACATTTGTCCTGAAATGGTCCTGGATTCCACTCATTAGCTGATAAAGTTTGTTTGGAGAGCAAACAGCAGGAAAAAGTAAGTATTTTATGGTGTGACGCAGCTATGAGCAGACTGATAAGTGCAACGCCTGAGTGCTTGCCATTTCATTACCGTAATGCAGCTGGTTATTTTGATGCTAATTGGTGGTGAGTCAGTTTCAGTAAGAAATAATAACTCCTGGCTTTGCTTCATAGAAGTCATTTCGGACTGTGATAATGCAATCGCCTTATTAGTTTTGAGTTCAGAGCTAGCTACGTGAACATGTGGTCAACAGTTGCTTTTGGGAAAATGGGAGAACTCTGCTGACCTTCATGATTATTGCTAATTTTGTGGAAGACTGTGCAGCTTGCTGGGTGGGCAAATAAGCTTTCAGGCTTAAAGATGATTAACAACAAGTCTATTCTAATTAGCATCAAGTTGTTAAAACCATTCCATCGGCTCTGTGCTTTATAATCATTATCATCCAGCCCCATCTATTTCACACACATTGTGTTTTGTCCCTCTGATCTTACTATAGATATGTATGGACAGGGAGGCCAGGCTGCCTGTGTGAATCAGTTGTGGGCGTGTGAATCAGCTGAGCCTCATGTGGCTGCCGTGGCCTTGCTCCCTTGCGACCCAGCAGGGCTCAGCCACCAGCTGCCTTTCACCCACTGCACATTCCTGCTTTATTCCCAAGCTCACCTCACTTCTACTACACCGGTCAGGACAAAATGTATACCAGCTGCAACATAATTAAGTAAATAGGATTCTTGCACAGTTGTTTAAGCCACCTTTATTGAAAAGGTAGCTGTGTAACATACAGGTGTATCTGCACCCAGGCACATGCACATAAATTCAGGCACTCAAAGGCTATGGCTATGGCTTTAAGCTGCACTAAAAGGACTCCAGGAATGTCAGTATTGATCTGTCACTTTGAGCACAGGTGTCAAAACATAAGGAACAGGGGCCAGAATTGGCCCAGCAAAGACTCAAATATGGCTCGCTGGACGGCCTTGGAAGTGTGAAGGAGGGCATAAATTTAGGACTTTTAACTGTAATTTTATGGTTTTTACTGCTTTTCCTAATATTAAAGAGCTACCCCATGGGCATCCATACCACACCAAAGTAATTAAGTAACAGACAAAAAATTAATGACAGAAAGGCTTATTTTTACAGTAAGCCCACAAAAATAATAATAATTTAAACATTTTTTAAAAAAAGCTCAAACTGTCATGCTGACACATTTCTGTCACTAACTACAGCAGCATTTTATTTATCATGTATATAAACGTCATGGTAAAATTCCTCTTCTTTTTTTACATTATGACATCACAGGGATCAAATGTGTAGTTAAACCTCTTTACACTGACAGAAAGTTTCACTAGTTTTGCCCACAGTGCATGGCCGCAGCCTAAAAAGTAACTTACTATTGGATGGATTGAGAGGAGCTTGTTTTCAAGGCATCCACTGTCCCGAGAGGATGAATTCTATGAATTACTCTGGTGACTCCCTTCCTTAAAATGAGGGTGAAAGACCTGCTCCGTTCTCCATCGGTGTAAATTGAATTGTATAATGTTAAGTAATACCAGATTTAAAAAAACAACTTCAAACACCCCTGAGGTGAGTAGGCCAGTATTTCAGCAATTTCACTTATTATTTGCAGCCTTTGTCAAGACCAAATGTCTCACAAGGTGTTTGTATGACAGTAGTTTATTATTTCTTATTCAACTAGCATGCTGAAAGTAGGTTGCGTAAAAAAAAATAAACCCTGAGCTGCTCCTCTGCTTCAGTGAAGTGCAAGCACGCCTGGGGACTCTTTCTTTACAATTTGATTCTCTTCTGGCTGCATAATTACATCACATATCAAACTGGCGTTTAAAAAGCAAACTGAGCTGCATTATAGGTCCACAAGGTACTTCATAAATCAGATTTATTCTCTATCATCATCGCATCTTCATCCAAAAGGATTACCCTCTAGAGATATACAAACACACACACACCAGTATTTGTGTACCAAGAAGCTGCACACTAGAGTGTCCGCATCCACTATAACTATCAGACACACACAGCTAGACATACACACCCTTCCCTCCAGACTGCTGTTACAGCACTCCAAGCACAGCTGTCAAAACTCAAGGACTTCCAACACAACAATAGCGAGATGGCTTGGGAGGACCAGAGACTGACAGAGAGAGATGAGAGGAAAAGAGATGTTGAAATGACACCTGTGGACAACTTAGGTCGGGCCCCCAGCCCCCACTGTTCCCTCTTTTCTGTCACTCATGTGATCCACCTCCTTCTCTTTTCGATCCCTCCCTCTAAATACACCTCCCTTTTGCTCCAGGCACGAACCACTGTTGTCTCACATCAGCTCTCATAACAGCTCCGGGAAGACCTCCCTCAACCTCACGCCTCGCATGTGAGTCCACACGTCCGAGAGGAGTAATAACACTGAAATCCTCCAAATCAGGTCATGTCAAATTAAGGGAGGTATTTCGGGAGCCCACCCAAGTCTCCGAAGGGGTCAGCTGAAAGCTTGCTCAGGGCCATATTTGCATGTCAAAATATGCTGAATGACTCACACTGCATCACAAACTGAGACTGGAACGTGGTCTCTGAGTGTCGTACAGTCTCTGAGATTTGTTTTTGCGAAGTCAGGTGCAGACACGGGTGAGAAATCCTCATGGCATGCAGGGACTGGCAAATCAAAACTTTTGACTTAATTGCAGCAAGCAAGTGCTTCTCGGTTGAATTGGCTGCAATAATATTTTTTCACCATTTACATTCCAAATCCTTGGTAAGAAGAATAACTTGAGCGCTGTGTTTATTTTCACTGGTGATGCCACTTTTGGACACCAAAAACATGTGTTTCCTGAAGTTGAATCAAATGCAAAAATGCACACCTGGTGTTACAGCATGCAACAGGGGTGATTCCAGGAGTAGGTCGTGAAAGTGACCTAAAACACTTTGCATGCATCCTGTGCACTACACTAGAGGGGTCATATTTAAGACACACACTAGTGGCATACAAGTTAACAATCATAATCAGAGCATAACACTTAGATATTCTGTTGCTGGGACAGCAACTGCCTATAGCAATCTATGTGACTAAGGTGGGATTCTCAAAGTTTTGATGCCTGACCATCATCTGAAGAGGGCCAACCTAAAAAATGTACAGAACTCAAGCACTATCAATTGTCAACCTGTTTCAGTCAGCTATAATAATAATAACTTCAACAGAAGAGTCCAAATGAAAGAGAAGTGCTCCCTTAGTTAAAGCTGATTTGCACCATAAATAGGTAGTATAGCGTGACGTAAACTCGATACGATACATAAAAACATAAATTCTTTCCTTGTTACATCACTGGTCACACAAAATGTTACCGAGGGCTGCCATTGGCCCATGGGCCGTATTTTGAGAACCAGGGCTCTAGGAAAATTGCTTTTATCTCTGCTTCATTTGTGATTACACAGAGACGTGTTGGACACTGATAAGGTTTGGACCTTGCTTGGACTTACAATCATCTGCAGTCAACAAGCATTCCAAGGAAGTCCAGCTAACCCACTGATTTATTGCCGAGTGCAGAGTGCGTGGATTCCAGTTTTGAAGTAGCTGGTTGCACGGTAGTTCAGCGAGATAGCTGAGCTGCATAGCAGTCTGGAAAACTCCCAAGGGGGCTGTTGACTGGAAGGAGGTGGTAAATTCCCAGTCTGAGGACTTTGTTTCTGCTGCTATTGTGCAGCAACTTGAGAGGAAATTTGAGCTCATCTAACTTCACAGTCTGCTGTGTGGAGTTTGGAAATGGAGGAAAGCATAAATGGTTGTAATTAGTATCTGTATACACAAACAAAACTTCTAATTTGCCCTTTTACTTCAAACTTACTTACTAAATGCTTTCTGTTATCACCAATTTATTAGATTTGGACAATGAATTTTTAGTGTAATTTGTGCACCCAGCACCAAAAATATTTTTTTTCTCTTTTTCATTAAATTTAATTGATCTAAAAATGTTTAAAAACACTACACGGACCATGAGTTCATGAGTTCAAATGGTTTTACTGTGGTAACATTTCTTACAGTGAGAACAAAGCCAGGGGCAGAACAGTGAGTCTCCATTCAAAGACAGCAGGTTCCGTCCATAATGCACAGAAAAATAACCAAAAAAACCCAGTTTATTGTATCCTAGCTCACCCAGCTTTGTTAACAGGACAAATATATAAACATGAAAATAACAAACACTACAGATTCCAGTGGCTTCTGGTCAAGCAAACCTCCAGAGATTGTAGATAAGGAATACTTTCATTTTGGTATGTTTGAACTGATGTGTTTTTAAATTATGCAGGACAAGCACTGCTTGCCTTGCTTGTCCTGACAAAATGCCACTACAGTACAGTAGGTTTATAAGATCTTTTTAAAAAGATAAACCTTTTTGTTTCTGTTGAAATCAGGTTCCCCAGAACACTGACAGTGGCCAAACATTAAAGTTAGACTACATTAAAAAATGGGAAGGTTAGCTGAAAAACCCCCAGCTTTGCCCCAGCCCCGCTACGACTATGTATTAAATAAGCAGAAGAAAATGGATTCAGTGCAGACAGGCAATGCAGAGTCCAGCAATAATTATCTGCGGGTTCGTCACATGAATTCATTATCCTGTCATTATTGGCAATAATGTTGATAAGTGCAGCTTTAGAATTCGAGTGTTAGCCTCCTCAAAGTGACAAACCATACATTATACTAAAAAGAACTGTTTATTCAGAGAAACCTGGACTTAACATTACATCTTTCAGTAGCTCTCTTTGGTGTTTGGCTTTGCTTTGAGAAAGTTAAGAGCCACCACTCTTTGCTATTGACACAGCAGATAAAAAATGAAAAGCTACAACCACAATAACCTTTTTATCATCATCACTGCTTTCACATATTTACCACAGTGAAATAAAATAAGCATACTTTGTAAACTCATCTGCATGATTCATGTGAGCTGGTGTATACAGGCCCTTTGCAGCTGAAAAAGATGCCAAGCGCTTTTCAAGTGCAAGGAAACAGTGTGGTTTCACAGACTAACTGGCCCGCGGCCCCCCCCCCCCCCCCCCCCCCACCCCCCCCCCCCCCCCCCCCCCCCCCCCCCCCCCCCCCCCCCCCCCCCCACCCCAAATTACACCACAAACACTGAGACCATAGAAACATACACAGTGGTTTAGTGTTGGGCACTGGCCAAGATAAATGACTACTTCAGGTGAAAACAAACTATGGCCCCAGCAGATTCTTTTTTCTTTTTTTTTCCATTTGAAGGTTTTGGGGCGGTTTTCTTTGTGTGCCAACTGTTCTTTCACATATGCTCTAGTTTGGCTCTTCAACCTTCTAACACTCTTCGGGCTTGTGAATTATTCAGAATGAAGAATTAAAGTTTAAATGGTGTTCTGCAGGCACAATGTTTCACATGTGGAGATGTGGTCAGAACTGAAGGTGGAGCAACCCTTTCAAATCGAAATTCAGGAAAATAAAGAGAAGTTGCAAATCTGTCATTCATGTGGTAGGTTGATAGCTGGAGAATAACTGATGCATGTTATGACCCACTGTAACAATGACTTAAATGCGGTCATTTCATGGATTGCACTATGCCAGAACAGCTGAATATGCAAACTGGATATTTAGGGGAGGACTGTTTTACACGCAAGTATAAATGATTTTCCCAGCTATTCGGTTACTCTTAAACCACTGCTGTTTTGAATTTACCGTGCTGTTTGTTGCTCTAAAAACATGAGCACAGTCTTGATTAACAATATAAAAACATCTTCTCTTTCAGTGCCTTATCACCTGAGTCCCACCGGCGGGGGGGGGGGAGGACGCCACAGAAGACCCGAATGGCTTTAATTAAGAGAACAATTGCTTTAGTCACACTATTATGAGCTCAGGGTGACTAAATGCAAAAGGCCCTGAAGGAGCATTTCAGAAGATCTCTGGCATCCTATTCAATGTTGACCACCCACCCCCCATTGCTCATTACTAGGACCACCAGCTGGGAGCAACATTAGCAAAATGAACAACAGCAAATGTCATGAGTAATTCAGCTTTAACTGTCACCCATGTTAGAAATGAGATACAGAAGTCACTAATTAATTACTATACAAAAACCCAGATTTATCCAAAAAAAAACAACAACAACAACAACTCAGGAACAACTCATGGATTAAATCAAAAAGTCCAGGATTTTGACCTGATCACCAAACAACTCAGAAGATCAAAAAGGATCTGAGGCTAGAGTCTATATCAGCAGAGAGACAGCCAACCAAGTACAGTCATATTCACAACTACAGCTAAATTATAGTCACCAATCAACCTAACATGCGAGTCTTTGCACTTTGGGAGGAAGGAGAGGTACACATGGAGAAACGCTCTCCATACAAAGGCCCCAGAGTTGATTGTCTCAAGTAACTAGTTGCCTAGATTTGAACACAGAACATTTTTGCAGTGAGGCGACTATGCTAACGATCGCACCACCATACAGTCCTACCATATATGTGTCAGATTAAAAAAACAAATATATATATTGTCAGCAAAAAAAATTTATTTTGAGGAAAATGTTGATGCATGCTCAATCATCCAGGTAACTTAATCCCAAAAGGTTGATTCTGTTTGTCTGGACGTAACATTTCCAGTGGAGAAAATGTTTCATCACTCAGCCAAGTGACTCAACCTTATGGTTATATGGTTTCCTCAACATTATAAATGGTACATTTGCACAATAACTGAGTTTACTCCTGGTCTTGAATCAAATTGAATTAACCTGGCTAACATACTTTTATATGTGTGCCATCAGACAACTGATTTGAAAACTGTATTTTGTTTGAACAGTTCAAACATTACAATATATTATACAAAGGCCTCACTTTGATTTTCTTAAAGATGTATGAATCATCCCCAAACCCCTCAGAAGAATCTTTCTTCTGAGAAGAAGGATTCTTCTGAGGGGTTTAGGGAAGACGTACACACAGGAATATGTGCAGAGGCTACTGAGGTATTAGACTGAGATAATGGAAAAGTCCTAGATGAATGGCCTAATTATCATCTAAGATACTGGTATGTATACAGTTTGTGAAGAGCTTACCCATCAAATGAATCATTTGATGTATTCATGTTAGTGAAACCCCTGGGTCTCTCTCTGACATTCCAAAGGCCTCTCTTTTACCTTCCCTCTCCTGTTTCCTGGGCGTAGCGTAAATGTTAATGTATACAAATATATAGATTTCATACATAAACTCCAAAGTCATCAGGTTCTAAAAGAATCAGCAGCCATCTTGGGTACACTATTTAGATTTGTAACTCAGCAGAGCTGCACACTTCCACTGGGCTCAGGCTTTGCTTTGGCAACAGGATTTCTCCTTGGAGAGGAATGAATGTGCAAATGTGTTACAGGTGGGATTCATTAAACCGAGACCTGGCACATTGGTGCTCGCTCTGCACAGTTACCACGTTACAAAACCAAGAAGAGGCGAAACGCTAACATACAGCTGTAGCATACAGAAGTGTGCGCTTCATGCACAAAAAGCTAGCAATGGAAAAATATATAAACACGAGCATATTGTGCATTAATAAGCACATCCATACACATTTGACATCCACAGCTGAGATTTAATAGCCTGATTTCATTGCTCTCCAATGAGCTCTTCAAAACAAAATAACCCATTAATAGAGCTGTTTGTGCCAGCATTATTTCACAGAGGATGAAAAAAGAAAACGTTTTGGGTTAATCCCTGTTCTGCTTCCATTTCCCTCGTCTCTGAGATAAAGATTAAACCTGTCAATACACCATATTTTCTGGATAAATACCATGTGTTCCAAAACTTAACACATGATGAGAAGCTTATCCTTCATCTTCTTCTCAATGTCAAAGCTGTGATATTAATTTCTATGAATAATGTATTTGAGCTGTGGTCACATCACAGAGCATGCTTACAGATTGTAACTTCCTTTGCCATATTTTTTTTTTCTGTTGCACAGGGACCATTAAAGAACTAAAGGCATTTACTGAGCAGCGATACTGAATATGTAAGAGAGAGCTGGGTGGAAACTGAAGGTGTTCAACAGATCCTAATTATCACTGACTACTACAATGCGTGGAATTCGTTTACAGTGTTGGAAGCAATAAAGTCTTGGGTCTTACAACACTAATGGGAACTGGCTTGCATAGTTGTGTGCTTTTTGATTTGATTTCAGGCGTATTTGAAATTTTCTCTTGTAAACTCGTTGGCTGGCAGCTGTTTCTTGTCTCTCCACACATACGGTTCGTGCATTCTCTTTAATGTGTGTATATTTAAATGTCTTAAAAACTTCAGTGTGTATAGGTATTATATTACAACCAAGACTTTCTTACTTCTTGAAGGAAATAGCAGTCCTATTACAAATGAAAAATGGACTTTGTCAATTAGCTATAACAAAGAAGTTATGGTGTCTAATGTTGACTAGCGTTTAACAGATATTACTCTAGTGAGGTTCTGCAGTCATGGGACTGCTATCCACATGACGTTACCTTGTCCACCAGTTTGGATGTGTGATACAGGGTCAAGTGGTTAAGGTTACAGTTACACAAGCCTAGACATCATTTGGCAACCATCTGCCAGCCATAGTTCACTATGGAAAAAAGTATATTCCCCAGGTTACTTGAATTCTCTTCTCACAGATAGGTATATGTTGCTGCACTAAAAACCCTCCTTGCAGTTGCTTTGATTGCTAGCAGATTGCCCCCGGTCACCCATAGTTTGCATAGAAGATGCTGACTTGTCTGCAAACACTTGCAAATAATTCTTTGAGCTGTAATGAAACTGTGAAAAGTGAGACAAAAAGCGGAGAATCTTCTGTTCTGAACGGTGAACAAGATTAAGGAAAATCTGTTAATCAACACAGAAACCGTTTGCCTTTTGCATAAAAGTTGCACCTTTTTAAAATGTGCTGGATACAGCAGTAAGATAAATTTTGTTTAATCTTGCTTTTCATGTAAGTACATTTAGCTTTAAGTCTAATTTTTACAAGCCAAAATTAGCATCCAATTTAACATCACACTGAATCACACATAGAGCTTGTAAACTAAGCTAGCTAGTGCTAGCGTTAGCGTAAGAGCTCTAAACCCCAAAATCCCAAAGTTAAGGTTTTCTACTGCTATCTGGCATATTTAGATTAATCTGTGAAGTTGGTTAGACCATTTCAAGTATTTTTGTCAATTGTTGGTCATTTCTAGAATAATACGGATTGGACTATGATGGCAATTCACAAATCCATTAAATGCATGTTTAAAGCAAATAAAATATAATACATAGATATACAGCATCTTCTGGATTGGAAAAACACAGAAAGTGCAACTTTATGTGAAAGCCACCAGATGGCGAAAGCTGTGGTTGCTAAAAGAAATTCTAGCCATATAGAAGTCTATGAGAAAACAGCTTTCTCTCTTGACCTCTGTACACATCTTCCTGCTGACTTTATAGGTTCAGACAGTCATTTTAGGGCCGTATTCAATAAAATAATTAATCTGTTTTGTAAAGTTTGGTTATACTATGTTTCAAAAGGGGGTGATTATCTGTGGTGTGAGACCACATTGGTTAGTTGTTGCTTGTCAATCACAAATAATTGGCCAACAGGCGTGTGGTTTCACGTCACACCTTCACCATTGTTGCAACCAAAGATGGTGACTGCAGAAACCCTCAACTTGAGGTTTCAAAAGAGGACTTCAGCAAGCAGTGGGTGATGCAATGGTAGCTATGTCCATCTTTTATACTGTCTATGGTTTGAAATCTTACCTCAGTTATAACTGATAGTACAAACTAAATTTTAAAGAAGTGAGCAAATTGGATATCATCATAATTGAAATATACATGAAGTATTACCTTCTTGTAAATCTTGTAGATCTTATTAAGTTCAAACAAATGGCGACAGAACTTCCAGAGGCAACAGTTTTAATACAAACTCAGCTGCTCTTTATAAATGTAGGTGCTATTTCTGCATATTGAGGAATATTTAGATAATGTAACATTGTGATATATTTATCAAAATGCAATGTGTCATCTTTGCAGGTTACATTATTATTATATAGCATTTTGATCAGGCTTCATGTGGCAAATTTGTTAATTTTCAACTTACAAGTAATTTAAGTATTTTTCATCAAGTATCACTTCTAACACATTAATTTCACATATACACAGTTGTAGCTATAGGAATTCAGGTTTCTCTGCACTTGGACAGCCATGAATCAGTCACAACCACCCACCAACCATTTACACCTGGTGATCAGGGCAGGGTGCGTTCAAGTGACCCTCTGTACAAAGTCCACAGCCAGATAATTATTTCCAGTTGCAATTAGAATAACCGCAAGATTTTTTCTGTGTGAGCAAAGGGGATCAGCAAATATCCTTTTCCCTAGTTTTTGCTTTTTTGACATGCTTATATAAATACCCTCCACCTGGTCATGGGAGTGCCTTTAGGGGAGCTATCAAAGCCTTCATAAAAATCAAGATGTATGTGACATCCAGTGGTTTTCCCCTGCGCTGCACACGGCAGGCCAACTCAGGAGGGCCAGAGTTGGGGTAAAGTTTCCCCTCTTTTACTCCCTGACTAGCAGCTGATCCCTGATTGACTGTGATGGGCTTTTTTAGGCCCTGCATGTATTTGTTTCACAACTCAGCCCTCACTTCGTCATCTCTCTTCTCAGCATGGTGTTTCAGTGGCCTCTGCTGCTGCTGCTGCTGTGTCTGTCAGTCCAGAACCTAACCTGAAATCATTTGCTTGGTTGTCCACTTCACATTTTGCTCTTAAACAACTCTTTCACCACAGAGCTCTCATTCCTCCCATGCTTCATTTACAGATTAGGGTCTGCCTTGGCATATGTAAAAGCATAAGAGGAGGCGGATATTAGGACTGCGAATGACTGCATCTGCATATGTACATCCGTCAGTATCAGTGAGCGCCATGACGTGCGTGTAAAACGTTTACAAAATTGGGACTGATGACATGCACACTCATATCTTGTGATCAGAAACTCTGGGAAGGCAGCCATGATGGAGGTCTGCCTGACTTCTGTGTGTTCAGCTCTGTGAAGACTGATTGTTCTGTCTGAAAAAGGTTAATACGGGATGGAAAAGCTGAATGAAAAGCAAACAGATTTGTGGGGGGAATGGTGCAAAGCAGGGTCTCAGATGTGTTTGAATGGCTTAAAGAAAAACAGAAATACCTCAGATTTTCTGCAATGATTGACGAATGATGAAATGTGGTGTTAAAGCTGAGAAAACCCTTATTTGTATTAGTCATGCCAGGGTGTAGCTTTAAGCGTGGCGACATTTACCACGTTGGTCAAAAAAAGAAAGGAATTAAAAACCATCTGCTCTCTTACATCTTGTTTCCTTTCATTTTTTATTGCAATGGTACTAACAAACCCGTAGGGGGCAGTGTTTATTTTACTCAGCTGGGTTGAACTCTGGCCATAACTGGGCATATATGGTGCAGGTGATTGCTGTGGCCAGCCTGCAGAGATGGCCACATACTTTCCATTCTTTAATGAAGCCCTTCAATGACTGCTGGGCTACAGCACTTAAGACACACACATGCATTTGCACGTTCCACTGGTGGAAGGCCCCTGATGCTAGACTCTACATAGGGATGCTTACTGTATGAAGTATTTTGAAACATCAAACAGCCAGCAGAATGTAGATGTCTGAAGGACAGTAAGACAAAAGCCGAGCCCTGACATAAACAGCATTATTCACATAAAAGGAGGGCCGCAATCACTGGGACATTTTTGGAGAGATGGCACTTTCCATTGTTGCCCTAACGCCTTTGGTTGTTTAAACATGCAGATCTGTTTAAATGCCTATTCCTTTGTAATCTCTCTCTTCAAACCAACCACTGTGGTGCTTATTATTATTATTCTGTCCAAGTCTTTATCAAAACCTTCAAACTTTTTTAAAAATATGTTCTTCTATATGGCTGTTATCCCGCATTAGCCATCAGAATTCTGCTGAAAAGAAACTATAGCAGCTGTTCAAATAGACTCCTCTCCATTGTGAAACTCACAATTACACTTTTTTTTTTTCCATTTTGGATTCCTGTAACTTACAACCGCCTGGAGACTACAGCTGGCCAGCGCATCGGTTTCTCACAAAATTATTAATCCGAAAGACACGTCGGCCCACCATAAAGCTGCTCCACTCCAACATCTTGTGCGGCAAATGCACCAGACCCGACCACTGTCAGCAGCAGTATAACATGGCCATCCCACCGGCAGCAGATTGTAACACGAAGCAGAACAAAACATCCTTGTAATCTTTGAGGAAGATCCAATCGGACGAAGTGGGAAGGAACATACAGTAAAGGGGAGGCAAAGAGGATGAATAACACATTTCTTTTTTGGCTACAATAGCCCACTCAGTAGGATATTAAACAAATGAGAGTTGTTGTTTTTTTTCAAAGTCAAAGACAAAGAAGATCAATTAGATTTGAATTGCTCTCAGTAGACAGAAGAAATCAGCTGTCGTGACTTTCAGTCGCATGGTTTTGATCAGCGAGAGAGATGAGACAGCCAATTTGGTTGTTGTTCAGCTGGTCTTTCTTTCCACTCCACATACACCTTGTCAACACATTTACCCGCTTCCTCCTACAATGATGCATTTGCCAATATTTAGAGTCTAAACTGACAGGACACACATTTGAAGTCTTTGTTTGTTTCTTTATTTTACTCTCTTGTAAACCCAGTAAACATCACTCACAATGCAGCCAGTGCAGTCTTGCTTGCTTGCTTTTCTGCAGAAGTTCATACAATGTTATACCCCAGAAATATTCAAATCATGTTCATTTCAGGGTTTTTTGGCATGTTTGCCCTGTATAAAACCTAACACAGTTTTTAAAATCCTTTTCTCATTTGATGTCAACCAGCAATCAAAAAAAACATAAGAACGAAGAAACTCAGTATGATTTTGTGAGTCAGTGACACAATTTTCTCTTTGATTTAGACCAACCTTTCCGTCATTGAGGGTTAAATCCCTCAGTACCACCCCGTGACCCAACCACTGGCCAGACCCATCAGAGATTAAAGGTGAATTCAGGGGCAAATCAGTTTTCAAGTCTGAAACACTCATCGTCAGCTTCCCACTGTGCCATTACTGCACAGGCATACACACACACGTATATATGCACACACATGGTCAACCCTCATCCTTCCTGCTATGGAGGTCATGACCCCATGTACCAGCACCACAAAAGGAATGAAGGAGCGGATGCATGACCCTTAAAGAGTAAGATGATCATTTTCAGTAGGCCAAGGATGACGTATGTGAAGTTTTACATATATGGATGAGGTATTTACAGGAAGAACTTTACCTTCTGTAACTGTTAAATGTGCACAACATAAGTGGCAGCTCTGCCTAGTACATTGTGAGATATTAAATGTAAGATTAACACTCCAAATGTTTTTTGCATTCTAACTTTTCCATGTCACAGGATATAATATTATTATGAGTCAGAAATATACACACACAGGCAGACACACAAAAAATCCTTTACTTTTGAATTGTTGCTTACAAAATTCTCTCGAAACAGATTAGACCAGTTATTTTTCCTTTGCAGCTTACCAGCTCAGTCTCAACACAATTACCTGCTTAATCTGTGTAATCTTGCTTGTTAGTCTGTGTGTGGTTTAGGACTGTTGGTCCGTGTCACCCAGGCACATTTGCAAAAATGAAAGGCATAAGCATTTAAAGTTTTTTTTTCTTTTTCTGAAAGCTAGATGAAAAGATTGACCGTGCTCATGAGCGTAAGCTCAAAGTATAAATTAGCTTAGTTAAAACACTATAAACAAGCAGTAAGAGCAAGCTTCATTTTCCCCACATATTAGAGTGCCGGTGACTTAAAATCAGAACTGTCCAACAAAAAGAGTCCCATTTTTTCCTTTTCTTTTTTCCTTTTTTCGGTGAGCGTCTTTCAGCACTGCAAACACCACGAAATCTAGAGAAAAGAGGCCCAGTGAAACTGTAGGAGGCTAAACATGGATGGCCCATAATTGGATACTGACGAGTGACAATATGTATAAGTCTGATTTAGTCAGTGAGAAAAAGGAGGAAAGACAGAAACATAAAAGAACTCTGGCCTTTGTTTGACCAATAGGGAGTAGATGCTAGTGATTGACTGTGCAAGCTACTCACATCACCATCTTGTCACCATCTTGTTTTCATTCTTAAAACTTTATTTTTACACTTATATTACAAGAAGTATTTACATACTATGGTGATGTGATAAAGAGACTGTGGTATTTGTTTTGTTCTTGTTGAAGTGCTAAATCTGAAATGTCATTCACTGCGTATTCTGCCAGATGGACAGTACGGCTCTCCTGACGTGAGTTTTCACAGCAGTTGAAATGACAGATTGCTTTTTTTTCCTTTTAAAGTTCAGCTTAAATCACCCATGGAAGCACTGTAAACACTGGCTGTGTATTTGATCCAAGTATCCCAGTTTCCTGCTAATGCTAAGTTTGGCTAGTGAAAACCTTTTTTTTTTTTTAGAAAAAGAAAAAAAAAGAAAACAACATATATGAACCACGCCAATAAATGCCAAAGCTTCTTGTCTACTGGATGTATAAACAGAGATATTTTGACATACACAAAATCCTGGCTTGAAATCTATGTGAAAATTTCACATTATTAAAGGTTTGGAATAAAGTAAAAACTTCCAGGTGTTAAAAAGCTTTTAGAAACTTATATTGGCATGACGGTAATGCAGTTTTTATGTTCCTGTGAGCACTGAAATACAAATTTATTTAGATAATGCTTTCAAACAACAGCACAAAAAGTCCCTATACTGCCAAAACAGGTGGTCATATTTCCTTTAAGAAGATCACTGAAGTTTCTGCTATGTTGACTGCTGCTTGCTGCTTGGTTTGCCCAAAATTACTCAATATATGGCTGATTTATTTACATTTATGAGGCAGTTTGATTAATGAGCTATGTATTAAGATACCTTTAGTTGTTGGCTATAACTGGCTTCTTCTTCATTTGAAATAGTCTATTATAATGTTTAGATTTTTAAGACAACATTTAGTCTATAGTTATGTATATAGTGTGTAAATAATCGTCTTATTACTGTCTTCCAATAACTTTAATGTCTCCAAAGCAATCTTGATGACTTTAAAAAGTCACAGAGGGGCTTAGTGTATCTTAGCAGTAAGTGGAAAAAACACAGCTGTAAAGACCTAATACAGCATTAGCTCAAATCGCCTCTACCCCCACTGTCATCCCCTGATAGTCCAGGCATCTCGTCAGTTATCTTTCTGTGAACCTGTTGCTCCTCAGTGTCTCAGGCCAACCACTGCAGCTTCCCCTTGCAGCGAATTTTCATACACACCGCTGACAGCTATCTCCCAGAGCAGTTGTTGGTAAACACAAATGAACTGCTTACCCCAACAACAGGTTTCCTCTAACCCCTAATCCAAGCCAGAGGAGACCCCCCTCTTACCCTTTTGACCTTTTCCTCAGACCAAGCTCCCTCCACTCCTCCTCATCCTCCTCTGTGGTGGTGGTGGCAGTCGATGGGCCGGTGAGATAAGCCTGAGTGGAATTCCTGTCTGGGTGTTCTTGGGAGTAGTCTGGGTGGCAAAGGAGCATCAGGGAAAATCACTCACCACTCTAGTCAATAAGGAACCAGTTTGAGCCACGGCTGCGTTTCACGTCGAGGTTTTTTCTGTCTCTCTTCTGACTGTGTTTGAAGTTTTACAGTAGCAAGGATAGATTTTTAGAGAGGAAACAGTGCTATATTAGTTGTGAGTCTGTGTGAACTTTTCACAACCTCTAACCTGAGGTAAAACAGCCATAAAAAGCCTTGGTGTGCATGAATCAAAGAATCAGCTTAGCACTGAAAAAGAGCACCAGGAATGTGATCTTATACAAATCGGATTTCTTAAAATTCTGAAAGAAAAAAACATTTAGGTCATAGTTATTCTATCACCAGACATGTTTTTTTGTGTTTGGTTTTTTCGGTACAATGACATACGCAGAGTGATTTGTCAATATCTAAATGTAATATACTACTGCAGACCGGGGTCATATCGGCCATATTAACCATGCATCTAGCACTTCCTTAGAGACTGTAGGTCCATGGTAGGGGGCCACTCGTCTGGGAAAGAATGCTGGTGTCTAGAGTGGCCTGGGCTAGGCAGCGGCGTGGCCATTGTGCCCCAGGAGAAGGTAATTAGGAAGTGAAACCTTGACCAGTTGACAGCAGGCTTTGTTCAGGGGCGAGTGGGCCAAGAGAAATGCTTTTGAAAGCTTTTTCACTTTCTTTGCAGTGGCAACCTCAACTCCTTCCTCCAGACACATGCTGGGGGAGATCATATATGTTTATATATGTGGAATATATATATATGAGGGGGAAAATGAATTTGGGAGGGGGAGGGGGGTTAAGTGGTGGTATTTATTGAAAGAGAAGAAATCTATAGGCAGTCCGTTGTTTGACATGGGCAGCAAAACAAATATACAGAGTACAGTACCTGTTTAACAAAAATGTCACTCCTAATCCGAGTTGAAATATGGTTCAATTATTTGTTTCCTTACTTATCATACCCGCAATATATGTTACATTTGAAAAATTCTTACAATTATGCTAATAACAGCCACATCCTGGGCAGAACAGCAGTCCATCCAGTTCAGGATGTTTCTGAGCTGCAGCTGCAGCTGGAGCCCATAATCAACTCTGCTGTTTACTTTTCCTGTACTGTACACTTGCTGTCCAGCATTAAACTTGTGGATGAGCCAAACAACCAGCATCACTCTAGTGAGGGCATCCAGCACTAGGAGCCCACGCCTGTCCTGTCCCTGTTGACCCCGGCATTTTGCTCTGGGCTCCTAATGTGACAGCAGAAGTGTGAACATAGCTTTGGCAAAGAGTAAGTTGCAGTAAGAGGAAACTACACACAGCTGGTATACAAGATCCTGGACTGTGTACTTGTATATATAGTCCTTAGCTCTATGTGCCTGGTTTTTATAACGATTTCAATTTCATACAGTACAAAGTGGAACTATCACATGTTTAACCTGAAAAGCCCTTGACCACAACAAACACATTCCTCTGTGCTTGAAATTGAGCACTAGCCCCGCAGCTAGTCTATAAAGCACAAGAAGAATACGTGAGGAATCTCCCAAGTCCTTTGTTATCCTCTTTGTTCTCTACTTTATTATGGCAAGTCTTTCAGCAGGGTCCCTTTGTTACACAGTGGTCTCATTCAGCTCAGCCTCATGACTCGATTTCTGCCCCTCCACACCGGCTCCAACGGGTTAAATGATGTGTAGCTGCTGCCTGAGTAACTAAACCACAGTAGATGAACGTGAAGCCATCAAACAGATCATTAAACTGTGTGCTGCGATCCTTATGATCCAAACAGCTTGAAGATTCAAAGACAAATAAGTTGATGCAAATTTGTCAAAAGCCCCCGTGTTTGCTTATTTAAACATTAAAATAGCCCCAAACATTTACAGTTTACAGTTTATAACTGTACAAACTCTGGTGTGGATCTTCAAGCACACCTCACCGTTGTGTTTTGGAAAAAAGTACATCACCTACTTAAAGTGGTTATTCTTACCATCACTCAGCTTTTATGAAGTTCTTAGGGAAAAGCTGCAACTTTATGGGTGGTTCTTGCGCTGCTTTTGTGCATTTACAGTGCTTACGTCTCTTAGCACAGGTGTCACAAACAGGCTTTTCCAAGTAAATGAAGTCAACTGATTGCTCTTGACTTTCTCCTGGAGACTGTGGAGCTCAGCTGGGACAGGGATCAGTCCTCTGTGACTGCAGTGATTAAAGTTTTATGTAGTTGACAGAGTAGTTAGAAAATGCCAGAGGACATTTCGCTTAATGATGCCATCCCCGAGGCCAGTATTATGTCACTCTGAATGAGGACTGAAGAGACAGAGGGATGACATTTTTACAGGTCGAGTTCTTATAAACACACTTGTGTGTGTCTGCAAAAGAAAGATGTGCCAAACACACACAAACACACACACAAACCTGCATGAACCACCACACAAACACACACATACAGGCACCTAAGTACATGCATACGCTTCTCAAGTGCGACACCATAACACAGTCACTCTGCTGCTGTTGTATCCCGTAAGTGTGTGTATACGTGTGTGGTGAGTGCCATAGTTGGCTGGTGGGCCAGTGTTTGATGATGAAGTCATCAGTTTAAGTAAACTCCAGATGGCCAGGCAAGAAAGTAAAACAAGTGCCATCTGCTTAGATTCAACTGCTGCTCAACTTCTCCCCTCCCCGTCTCCCCGTTTCCCCCTCCCCTTTAGTTGGCACAGCTAAGGACCCGAGCACTCAGAACATTAATGCCATTAGTGAAATGTTTCAGAAGAGGCAGCCAAGCACAATGCATTACACTAGCACTACATTACCACCAAGGCCCATGCTCGCTGCTGGCTCACTCGGTCACAAGGTAATGCACAACCTGTAAATCAACTGCGGTATTGTGCCTTGATTAAATGAATGTGTATCACATCGTGCATATTGTTAACACAGAAGACAGCACAAAGGAGCGTATTTTAGTGACTTTAGTCTGACTTACCGTGCACGTCAAGTACTTGACCTTCAGATTTTAGCTCATAATTCAAAGAACGTTAGCAATAAATTTTCATTTTGTCGACAAAAAATAACAAAAGGAGTAAAAAGAAAAAAAACCTTGTGGGTGTTTAAAATGTAAATTTTTTCACCTTCAGGGGACCGTGGATCTGCTTGGAAAATTCCACAAGAACTGATCTGTAAGATTAGGACACATCTTGTATGCAAAGTTGCCATTTTTGCCTGAAGCTGGTTAAAGAGATCATTTGACTGGAACTACAATGCATACTTTGTGGTTTGTCATGCTAATGCAGTTGCTTATTTTTTAGGCCATTCATTCTAATGGTGAACACTAATTGAATATATACAAATATATACTTGTTAAATACAAATATTTAACAAGTATATACTGCAGTCTGTTTTTTCTAATACCTAATCAAATTACAGTTTCTGTGCACTAACCTTACTGCACAAAATATGTCCTGCCTTTCTACACAACTTCATTTTTCGTGAATAGATCTCATCTCGCCAAAACATTTTTATCTTATTTTTATTCATTGAAAAAATGTCAGTACATTTCATCATAGCTTTTTGGTGCTGGTACAGTAGTATGTCACTCAACAGATTGAAGGTGTGTATACCTTCAATCTACATGCAGAAATATAGACATACATATAGAAATATAGCATTTGTCTTATCATATTTAACAAGTGAATTTGTAGCCTTTTCATGAATTATTTCATCTGAATTACAACTACTTTGATGGTATTGTTTTGCACCTAGCTACTTACCTATTGGGTCACCGAAAAAGTTGGGGACTTATGATGGCTTTACCAGTTATTTGATTGGCTTGTGTTGCAGTTATTGCCCTGTGTGATGAATAAGCTCAGGCAGGTTTGTTTTCTGTCCTCTCATTGATGCAGAACTCTCAGCGATGCCCTTCATCTGGTTTAACAACATTGGAGTCTACACATCGGTTAAGCTGTGAGTCCTAGAAGAAAAACAGGACCAATCTCCTTCACCACTCTGTGCTGTAATTAAGCCCACAGCTGGCAGTTCCCATTACGCCATCAGAGCACGTAGACTGACTATGTTCTGTGGCACTGCAGAGCCTTACCTCTCCATTTTCCCCCCTCTCCTCAGCACCTGTATATTGTAAAGAAGTGGGTCGGCCCAAACAGCCCTGCAGCGAACAGCCTGATGGCTTCGAGAGTGTTTGTTGTGAAACACTTTGGTGTAACACATCATCTCTCCCCTGCTTCAGTGCACATTTTAGCATTCCGCCCCAGTTTAGCTGCGCCAGGTGGGGAAAAATGTCCACACGTGTTTTTAGGTTGAGTAAAATTCACACCAGCCTTTTTTTATATATTTGACAGGAAACTACATGGAAATGTGGCATAATGGAGAACAGGCAAGCGCTCCGACAATTGCTGTGGGGGCGACAACAATGAGGGCCACGAACAGCAACAAGCAAGGGTTTCATCACATCGGGCTACCCCCGAAGCCCCCCACCTCCTCTGTTCTCTCTCTCTCACTCACTCATTCTCGCCTCTTTCACGTCACTTTCGAGCAGGAATTTTAATGCTGTGCCGTCTTGAGTTTGCCCACACCAAATGCAGGCCTGTCCCCGTAGACCAGCTCTCTCCTGCCCAAGATCAGCTGTCTGACCGCAAAGCAGCCTGCTGTAAACACTAGCCAGACACCACAATCACACACACAAAGCGCTCCAAGAATTATCACACTGACAAAATTACAAGCAAACATTGTCAACAAAATAATTTGCTTCCAGCTGCATACCATATTGGTTTAGATGGAGGCAGTTAGAAAGATTACAACTGGATCAAGTAAAAACAGAACATTACCGTCCAAATCCATTTCAGATTGTGGGAAGTCTTATGTAACATGTAAGGGGAGGGAGGGGAAAAAAACTAATGATGTGCACATGATTGGCAATAGTTGGCTATTAAAATTCCCTTCCCCCTCAAAAAAACCTACTGCAGGTGCTGCAGCAGGACGATTAGAAGTAAAACTGAAAAACTAGAACCGACCAAAACACAGCGGCCCAAGGTCACTGCTGTTATTGTTCCAAGTGGCGCTGTCAAACATAAAAATGACCATGCATTTTTTTTGGTCAGTCTCTGCTTTGTTGATGTATGTTTATGTAAGAGTTTCTGTCAAAACACTGAAAAAAAAGATGAATGTGGATAATTAAAAGAACATTTCTTTGGTAGTTGCTGTAATAGATACCTCATTGTGAGGTCCAGGGGCAAAAGCTCCCCTTTAACCAATCACGACCTCAGCTCATATTGAATTTGACTCTTGCAGAAGTACTTGATTTCTGGAGTCTTGCTTACCTACAACCCTCCCGTGCCTACACACACACACACAAAGTCATATATGAGAAGTATATGTGCACACGCTATACTAGGGGAAAAAAAGTCTTTGGTGTGTCACATCAGATTTGTACAAAGGTGAGATTGAGGTTCACACTTCGTATTAAAAAATATGAACTGGTGGAAAGACTGAGTCCATGTGAGTCACGGCTCTGAAGCGAATTGGACCGAGATGCTACAACATGAGCACACCTGCTGCACCTTCACGCTGCCCTCAGAATGTCCTCTGAGTCCTGCTCTGCCGTGTCAGAAAGCAACATGTTCCAGCTGACTGCAATTAAACGGTAAACTGGAAATACTTACCATTGATTTAGTTGTACATAAATTGGTCGAAATGTGTTCCAGGGAGGAGACGCTTACCTCACCGCTCACCACCCAGGGCGGACACACATCTACCAAACCAGGGGGTTTCACAATTAAAGCCTCCACCGACCTCCTCCCTCTTATCTTACCTGTTTGGATTTTCGTTTGTGTGTGCTTGTGTGTGTGTGTTTCAAGGAAACATGAAGATCATCTTGGGGGGGGGGGGAGCGCACAGAAATTGCAGGCTTCGCAATCAATCAAGGAAGAAAGCTGCTAGACAAAAAAAAACAATTTCATGAATTGTTTTTTTTCCTCTCTCTCTCTTTATTATTTGAGTCTGTTAAACATCATAAATCCTCTGGATAGGAGATAGACTGGAGAGCCTCTGTGAGAGATTTATATCCCTTGCCTTTTTCTAATCCAATATCCCCTCCTCTCCAGCCATTCCCAAAATGGTTTGGCTGTGAGGACGCTGTGGAGGCTCTGCTGAGGGGAAACACACACACATGTTCACACACCCCGAGTGACCAGAGCAACAAGAGGAATGTAGCGAGTTGCGCCACATCCCAGCTGGACTGACAGTGTGCGCTAGTGGTGTCCTCCTTTCCACCGAGGAGGATGAAAGGACATCGGCTCGTCTAAGACGCTGAAGGAACGCCTGGAATTAAGAAAAGGGGAAGCTCTCCAACAGGGGCTTGCCTGGGAGACGACCTCGGTTCACTGCTAAAGCAAAGAAGAGGAAGAAGATGCGGGGGAGCAGGAGAAAGGGAGAAAGAAGAGAACTTCAAAAACACTCCCCACGACACACCTGTGATCAATTATGATCTGCAAAATTAGAGAGTTACTAACAAAAACCCCAGCCTGTAATAATTCATAATTATCAAAAGAGCAGAGAGGGAGGGAGCCTGCAGGGTTCACAGGGACTTTGGAATATTTTTGGAGGATGGGGGGGTAAATTGTATAATGTCCTCAGTGTGGCGTCCCACCTTAGGCCCCTTTCAACCAAAGGGTCAAACGAATCTAATTGCGATTCAGTCCTATGCTCGCATGCCTGTTGTCAGTAAAAATATTTGCTTTGAGCAGTGCAACCAGAGTCATATTATTGTAGAACATCAATGTTAATCTCCTGTTCCAAAAGCTCTTTTGGATTTCCAACTTCTAAAACAAAACTGCACGGTAAAATAAATAGAGCGGCAATAAACACCTACTCCACCAGTTTGCTGTTTGTGTAGCTGCAAGGAGCTGCTCTGTAACACATTTGTGAGTTAATCCTGCTCATTATCCACTGATATGAAACAAGTGAGCAGAGCTATTGGGGTCCAAGAACTGTCGAGCGAGGCCATGACAAAGAGGATGACTCAGTAAGGTGAGAACCTGCTCATAAAGAGCGCTATAAAATGCGATCCTTTATCTCTATCTCTGGTTGTTATATTTGAAGACACTGCTCTTATCTTAACGAGGGATTAAGCGAGATAAATGCACACAACCCTCGTAACTGCCTTTTTTTTTTTTTAGCACAATCATCGAGGCGAAATTTCTGCGAAATCTAAAACACAAGTGTGTAGATACTTCACTCAGAGGATTAAGGCAGGAAGAGATAGTATCAGTGTGAACTGCGATGCTCTAAACCCATCCCTTGCTTATCACTGCTGCTGCTAAACCTGTCAGAGAATCCCAGCAGTAGGAATCAGATACCAGCAGACACTTCTGGGAGGAGTGTGGGTGTGGTGGAGGGAGGAGGAGGAGAGGGGAGCCAAATGACACTCCTTTCCAAACAATCCCAGTGCCAGTGAATATCCCAGAGAATACACTCCCCCTGAAAGAAAATAAATGGAATCTCCTGTTTGGGTTAGATCGCTGAGAAAAAAAAAGAGAGAAAGAAAAAAAAGAGGCCAATTTGCTGAAACTGCTCAACATGCTGTGTTTTAGTCACTGGACTTAACTGGAGGAAAAATGTGACATGCAAGCCAAAATGGACAAGAATGATTGCTGTTCACTACGAGCTGGTAGTACACAGTGTTATCTTTTAAATTAAAGTTTAATTTGAACAAAGATCACTGCTGATGTGCTTATTTTAGATACATATAGCAGTTTGGGATGTTAAATTACAAGACTAAAAGTCTGAAATGAGCAACAAAGTAAAACAGCTCAAGTCAAAACGTCAGCGAAACTGAACACCAAGTTTTCTCAGCTGCAGATATCCACAGTACGTATGTATCCACATCCATACATCACACTTGTGTTCAGTTTTAATTCTGTGAAAACATCAAACATTAAACATTTACACCGAGCATGTAAAGTGACGCTTATTAGCTGTTACGTGTTTGGCACAATAGACAGATAAGTGTAGGAGGCAGATACTGGAGGCAAACGATGTAATTAGATCACATTTAGTAGTCAAAAATTGTTTTTGTAAAGTGGTTGCGTGCATTTGAATAGGGAAAAGCTGATAAGGATGGATATTTTTCTAAATAACGTATGTCAGCAGTGGCTGCTGGGACAAATATTATTACACTGCCATCAAGGGTAGGACGATTGATCAGTCTCTCCATTTAATTTGCAGTATTTGCAAAGAGTTTGCAAGTTTTTGACTGGTTTTCTGTGTATTTGTTTGAGTCTGTTGTGTCATGCGCCAAGGCAAATGGTGATGCCGTCAGATAAGAACCATGTTCAGTAATGGAAACTGAAAAGTATTTTATTGAAATCACAAAGGGGCTCTGATATTACTCTACAGAGTACAGCTTGTTTGCCAGCAGTAAAGATGCTGTCGGAATGAGTGTTAACTATGATGAAAGATCTACAGTTAGTAACAGACAACTCTGCTTTATTCTCCAGTTCCTTTATAGGTTAAAAGAATCAGCAATACTAAAATAATTTTCTTGGTATCAGAATCAGAATCAGAATCAGAATCAGAAAGGGTTTTATTGCCAAATGTTGGGCAGGTTTACAACATTAGGAAATTGCTGCGGTGCTTCAGTGCAAACATACTGTCATAAAAATATAAAAATAAGAATAAGAATTAAAAGTGCTAAGTGGATAGATAGATATATACATGATATATACATGAGTGCAGGTGGTGATCAGTGCCAAACATGGAATGATGCAGTGAACACAGCGTAGGGTCATGTGTTAGTGGTGGGAACAGTCATATGGTTATTGTTCATGTGTCCGACAGCAGAGGGGAAGAAACTGTTCTTATGGCGAGAGGTTCTGGTGCGAATGGACCGGAGCCTCCTGCCTGAGGGGAGCAGGTCAAACAGACTGTGTCCAGGGTGAGAAGGGTCAGCTGAGATCCGAGCTGCACGCCGCAGTGTCCTGGAGGTGTACAGGTCCTGCAGAGATGGGAGTCTGCAGCCAATCACCTTCTCAGCAGAGCGCACAACACGCTGCAGTCTCTGTTTGTCCCTGATAGTGGCTCCAGCGTACCACACGGTGATGGAGGAGGTGAGGATGGACTCGATGATTGCAGTGTAGAATTGCATCATCGTCCGTGTTGGCAGGTTGAATTTCTTCAGCTGCCTCAGGAAGTATCAGATTAATACCAAAATTTGTAGTATTGTACAGCACTAGTCTGTAACTCATCACATTCTCAAGGTTGGGTATTACAAAATAAAGCAAACCCTGTGACATGTGACATTTGTACATGTCTAGGATCTGGGATCATTGAATCAAAAACTACTGAGAGCTTGAAAAAGGAAATTGTGGTGATGGCAACCAAAAGACCAGAAGTGTAATAGCATTTCATGGTGAAATAGCATGGCTCTGCATGGCCTACAGCCCTGGGAACCACATCAAAGCGTCATCCATTTCCCCCACTCCCCTATTTCAGAACCACTGCTCTCCTTTACTATGTACACTATTTTTAAAAATCCTGATTAATTGTAATGAACCTTTTTAATACACATTCCTTTACTGAAAATGAATGGTCATCTTTAATTATTTAATCTACTGTATTTAGGGGTCACATTGCTCAAATGGTTTCCCTGGAGGGCTGCCTGGTGAGGTCCACGGTGTACCCAGTTAGCAGGAGGCCAAGTCGGTCTCCCAAAAACCTTCTGCGCTAGCATGCACCTCATTACGTTAACAGCTCGCTGTCAGCACGGAGACAGGAAGTCAGACTGTTGTGCCATGATGAATGCTCTCGTAAGCAATGCATGTCAGGATGGCGGTTCAACTGAGGTATTCAGACAAAGGGTGGAGAAGGGGAGGTGGAGTCATTGTGTTGTTAAGTTGTGAGAAACCAAATCTATTCTCGTAACGTTCACACACCTTTGTTATTTTCCCAGCTACCTCTGCAGTAAATTGCATAATAGTAAAGTTAATTTTTAGCTGGGCATTTTAAGATGAATACACTTGAAAAGTCATATAATCGATGTGATTTTTAAAATCATCGCCATCAACAAATTTCGAATCTCAGATATCTCAATCTTCTTCAGATTCCTCTGCTTCTGGCACTGTTGTATATCTTTGACACCTAAGGTAAACATTTAAGATATGATGAAGCAAATCTTGTCTGTCTCAAATAAAGTGCATTCAAAAGATTTGTTAAATCAAATTGATCCGTGTTCGCTCAGAGTCTGCAGAAATGAGTGATGAATATCAGGTTGGCATTCATTTCAAACTTACTAACCCTGATTCCTGCAGTTTCAGACACTTATTATCAATCGAGGCTCGCGATTAAGGTCTTGCCAATTTGTTGCATCAGTCACTGGACGTATGCGATTCCTACACAGTGGATCTGAAGAAACACCGGTGAGTCTCCTTTATTTTATACGGAAGTCAACAAGAAGACATGAAGGTGTGAGAAATAAGGCTAATGGTTATCTTGTGCTAACTCCTAGCTATAATAGCTGCTAGCTTAGAGAAAAGATTGGCCTCTGCATGTTCATTAGCAACTGACTGAGACCCTAAGTGAACAGAGGAATGAACAAATAATTACAGGAGATGATTCAGTACAATCCATTTAGCAGGAAAACTCTTCATTTTGAAAATTAGCAAACACTTAGATTCCTGCCCCACATGTTTGAATACAAGCTGTTTGAAAACTGAACACAAGGCCAAATGTAAACAGTTTGACAAACAGCAGAGTTATGCCTGACAATGTAACTGACTCCATAATTATTTTAAAGCCCTAAAAGCCCATTTGTGATTGGCTTACCCAGCCCTAAATGGCCTGGAAGTCTTTAGTCCATGGCAGCCGTGTTTTAATGGGAATTGAGGCATAAAACACTCGCCTGACACACACGTATGCTCTTTTTTTTTTTTTTATTGATTTGCAAATAATACCCCAAGCACTTCATCTATAATAATTTTCTGGGAATAATTTGATTGCTCAGATGCTTGTTTGGGTCCCCTGTGTCAAAGCCTCTTGCCCCAGTGTGCAATGTACACTATTTCAGCAATGAAAATAAACCTTGTAAATTCTGGGGTCTTTGCCAACAAGTACCCAGATGGTTCATTTAAAAACCATGAAAACAACACTACATGTTTCTACCCCCTCAAACATATAATTCATATGTAATGTGTGTTGCAAATGCATCAGAATAGTATGATGTGTGTGTTTACATTAAAATTCATGGGCACCTACCTTCCATATGGTCATAGCCTTTAAAAAAAAGGGGGAAAATATTATACAAGCGGATGTGAGAACCAGAGCAACACTTAATTTTGGTTAAGTGTGTGGGGCGCCAAGGACTGCTGACTGATGCAAGTGCATAGATGTTGACAGTTAGATTTCATATAATCAGATAAAGTGTATGATTGCCCCCAAAATCAATCATGATCAGTTTTAAAATCTTCTTATATATAAAAATACAAGATAAATGAAAAAAAAAAGATTCATTATGTTATTGATCAGTAGCCCAGGTATATTATTTAGACAAAAAAAAAAGCTAAAGACTGTCTAAATAACTTTTTAATACTACTATACAAATATATTTAAAAATTGTACAAAAAGGATTTAATATTGTGCAAAACTCTTGAGCCACCCTTCATTTCTTCATATTGTTCCAGGAAAGTGAGAAGTAGGTGCAGTGAATTATTGAAACTTCTACTGAAATAAATGGTAAACTGATTCTTATATTGTCAAATTGAACACTCAAGGCATGGCTCATTCACCCATTCATACAATCACTTTTTTCTACCTAAGTGTTTCTAACATTGACACTGCAATGGCTGCATTGGAGAGCGACTTGAGGTTCAGTATCTTGCCCAAAGATACTTTGGAATACAAGCTGGAACAGCCAGGAATCGAACCACCAGCCTTATGATGTAGTAGATGACCTGCTCTACTTCCTGAGATACAGCCACCCAGATTATACTGTATATGAGGCGAAAAGGAGAAGCTGCTATTGGTGTATAAAAACCTTTTCTATGTTCATATTTGCGTCAATTTTGACAAGATCCCCAACACCACTGGCTGAAATGAAACCCCAAACCATGACAGAGCCTTTACTATGATATATACATGGCTGTAGACACCCACTGTTGTATCCATCTCCTGATCTTTTCCATAATTGTTATAATGATAACAATTTGAACAAAAATGCCAAATTTAGATTAATCTCTCAGACCTGTTGCCACTGATTTTCAGTCTACTTCTTGTATAGTTTGGCATTCCTCAGCCTTCTCTACTTCGAAATGACTTTCAGAAAATGTTGAGCTGCTGCAGATAGTTTTTTTGTGACTTCTTCTTTTGTCCTTTGTCCTTTGTTTTACTCCGTGGAGGCAAAATATAAAGAAATGGGGGGGTTTCTCAAGACTATTGCACATTGCTCTGCATTTCTGAGGTCATAAATTGCGCCACACATTTTTCCAATATACTTGGCATACCAATGGGCCAATTCCTGTAAAAAAAAAAATGCATGTAAAGTGCATATGTGAAAAGTTGTAGGGAATGTAGAAAAAAGACACCAGATATATGGCTGTCCTGTAAACCACAAACCTGATCATTTGAGTAGGAAATCCAGCTACGTAATCACGCTCTTATCAAGTGGTGGCAATAACTCACCTTTTCATGTAACCTAAATGAAGGGGAAAAACAGCTTGTCTGTTAAAGTGTTTCGGTGATGGCAATAAATCATCCAAAAAATGCTACATGTAAGTCACAGTGCAACATGTCGTTCCTGCCGAGCTTTGGTTTTTATAGCTGGGGACAAAAATGCCTGTCTGTGGGGTGCCATTTCTTTATGATATTTTTCATGTCAGTGTTATCATCTGCTTACAGTTGATTGTATTTGGTTTTGAAAACCAATTTAGGTGTTTATTTAACCCAACCACACTGTAACAGAAAAGAGTAAGTTTTCTAATAAATTCCATGGTGACAGGGCACTCCCAAAATGATGATCCCTCCTTCTTTCACCATCTCAAACCAAACCAACCCCCATCTTTGCTCCTCCGGCATCATTCCCGACCCCTGCCAGTCTCTGGGAAACTCCCAGCGTGCTCTCTGCTCCACCAGTAACCGCAGGAAATGAGTCTCGGAGAGTGCTGAAGTTTAATAAAAAATAAATGAATGGGGTGTCCCGGGGATCGACTGAATGAAGAGTGGGAAACAGAGAAAGAGTGAAGTTGCAGTGGGTGCCCTGCAGTGGAGAACAGACAAGGCAGGATACAGAGAAGGAAAAACAACGTATAAATTTGAGCCTTTTTACTCTGTACAGTCAAACACGGAAACCAAAACCAGCTGCAACGAGAGGTTCTCGCGGACAAGAATGGAAACTCGGATCAACTAGCGGATCATTTAAAACCATCTAACCTTCTCTTTACCCTTCTGTACAACAACCAGCGGGCATTGGGCCTACAAACATGACACAAACACATACTCAAACACAAATACCTTGTGCATGTGTGCACGCAGACTTAGCTGCATAGATCCTTTTCTTCCCTCTCCTGACACAATAACTCTCATGCTCTGAATGGAGGGACAAACATTCCAGACATGCCACATGTCGGGCTGCTGGCGAATCATTAAACTGTGGAAGAGAAACTGCAGGATAGCCTCTTTTTCTCCCATGTCTTCTCTAATTACCCTTATACCTTTAATTGATGTTAAACATGAAACAGGTATTAACTTAAAGAGAAGGAGTAAAATGGAAATCCACTGGGCACTTGGAGGCAACCGGATGCACTTTATGCGCCGGTGAGGATATGTGATAACTCTATAAATTAGGAGTGGGTGTTATCTCCCTTCAGCTGCTGGTTGCTCCCAGGATTGCAGCTTACCTCTGGGCCTCCTGAGGGAAAGGAAGAAAAAAAAACAGGCTTGCCACAACAAGGGAGTGAAGTGGAGAAGTGGAGAAACAGCTACAGTAATATACGTTTGTTCAGCAAATCCAACTCTGAGCTGGACAAAAAAGGGGATTCGGAAGTGCTAGTTGTTGGATATCCACTCAGAGCTCGCATATCCTCGGGGCCCCGCTTTGAAAGCGTGGCCCTCTAAGTGCCTGAAGTGTAACACCAAGCAGTCTATTGAGAGGCAGGTGATGTGCAGAACAAAGGCAGGATTCAGCACCTCAGTGACACAGTGGGAAAGAGATGAGTGATTATTAGCCCCACTGAGGGCCTTGACAGACCATTTAAAGGCAGCTTCCTTTGATTGTGACAGTGTAATTGTTTCACAGATACAATCACGTTGAGCACTTACCTGGGGCAGTGGAAACTGGACTTTCATTAAAGTGCGGGATTGTCTCCAGGCTGCTTTGTAATTGTGCCTGTTGTCTTGTTTTGTGCTGTTGCCCAGACTCCGTCCCCCGCTTCTGCACTGAGGTAATCCAAAGGTGTGTGGGTGTGAATGCGTGGGGATTTGACTGGAGGCTGTCAAGAATCTACGGCAGCCATGAATATGGCATTTTAAGACAATTGAATTCACTCTGCAGATTTAAAAGATTGCCAGCAACTAAGGAAACATTACAAAACTGCAAAAAAAAAAACTAGTCGGACTTGCATGAAACAGTGACAAGACATAGGAATAAATCAAACTCAAGGAGTGTAAACATGCTAAATAAACAGTGGAGGAGGGTGGGAAGGCCTCTCGCTTAATCCTGGTCTCCTCAAAACAGCGAGCAAGCCCCTGTGTTTGTTTTTGATTCAGCAGGCTGAGATGACACAGTCTGTTGGGTGCTCTATTGGCCATGTGGTCTGGGTCCATTGAGCGTGGCTGTGTGTCCAAGGGCCGAGCTGATTAGATAATAAACTGCAGAACGAAGAGAGAGGACGGAACGTTTGGGATGGTCACTCTGCGTTTTTTGAGGGGGGGGGGGGATAACTCTTGCAGCTGCATCATCTGTCAGGACACTAAAGAGCTTGATTACTGATAAAAACCTAAAAAAACCAAAAAGGAAAACAGTGCTGCATAAACATTTTTAAAGATCTTTAATGTGTTGACGTCCAGCATTCGCTGCCAGCTATTATTCTGTATCAGGAGTGGAATGAACAACTTTAAGACATTTATCTGCTTTGTAAACACAGGATGTTTACCCGTTAGCTTAAGAAATTACACAAGTTGAGAGCTGGCCATGGTTTGCAGATTTTGCAACTTGATAAGAACAACATACAAATCATTGGCGCTTTGATATTTCGTGGATGTTTGATTTGAGAAGATTAGTTCCGGGGTAATAACAGGGCCCCAGCATGCTGCCAACCATGATTTGGCAAGAAGAAATACACAAATGCACAGCTGAGGGCTCGACATGAGAGCTCTCCCTCGCTTGTTTATTCCCCATGTCAAAAAGCGGTGTGAAGAATTTTTCATTAAAGAAAAATAAATTGATGTTATTATTAGTTGAATCAGTCACGCTTTCCACAGCGCATGTAACACAATCCCACTTCCCTTCCTCTTGGTTTTGTGTTCACGGCTTAATTTAAGTAATGCATTTTTGTTGTCAAATGACAAATGTACACTAACTAACATGGTGCAAGCCCCACTGACCCTTGTCCTCCATTTACATTTATGCGTAGATGGCCCACGGCTAATTTGAAATCTGTTGCTAGGCATTCAACCCATCCAGAGGAATTTAAGAGCTAGGCAAAATGTCTGCGAGGACACATGAGAGCAAGAGAAAAAAATGTGCGGAATCAAGTGAAGCAAAGACGCAAAGCTGGTTCAAAAAATGCCTACAACTGCCAAGGTTAAACACAAGAATTTGCAACTTTCATCACTCTGTGTAGATCATTACTAATCTAAGAAATGGATGCAAAATAGAAAACCAGAAAACAATTGAGAGAGGCAAGTGGAGGTCACAGTTAAATGACGTTTGAAATTTTTCTATTGACACAGTGGTGGACCAAAACTTGTAACTCGTTTTACTGTCATTGAAAAACATAAATAAAAATTCACTAATAGACATGATGCAATATTTTGCAATGTGGACTGCAGGAGTATTTGTTCTGTTGATTGTTTTATGTATATTTTAGAGCGCATGATTTATTAGGTTTATTCATTTTTAAAAAATAGAGCTTTTCTCCCTTTTCTGTTTGTTTTATGCCGATCTCTTGTCATCCTTACTCCTTTCCTGCTAACTTCTTATTTATTCATTTTTTACTTTAGAGGTGGCCTATTCGTTAGCTAAAGCATAGCTAACCTTATGCCAGGTTAGCTACAGTTTAATTTAGCATGCTAGACAACAGCCATTAATATAATGCTCATTTAAAGCAAAGTCTATTCACACTTTAGTGCATTAGATGATAAGCAGCAATGCAATGTTGCTAAAAATTTAAGAAAGAAATCAAACAGTGATCATAATGGATGACTTAATTTTAAAAAAAAAAGAAAGCTCCACTTGTGGATTTGCTCTCATTTATTCTAATCACTGAGCGTCATGTGAACATCATGTGACTTGTGGTTCTAGCTGTGGCCTGTGTGTAGCACTCTTCCTTGGCAGGACATTTGCATAAAATATAAAAAATATTTATATGTATCGAATATACAAAAGTAAGAAGCATATTAATATTGCATATATGAATTTAGCTTTAGCCTTTATACTAATAAGGCCAGAAAAAGAATAACAAATCAGGGACATTTTATTTTTGCCATTGTAATTTTTTCCTGCTTTCTAGCCCCTTCCTTTTCTTTCTGTAACTGCCCTTTATTGTAGTCTCTTAGTATTGCTATTGCTAGCAACAATCTGCTCACCTGCAGCTCCATAGCGCCACTTAATCCATCTGTCATTATATTTATATCTGTATGTTAATATTTTTTTAATACGTTCCTGTAAAGTGACAGTTGACACCAATATTGCATCCCTTAGTGGTTTGGCGTGTGTCCACGAGTCCCAGCGCTATGCGTTCCACACAAGAGACTCATTTCTTAAGCCAGATCTCATTCCAAAGGGCTTAGGGGAGTGCTGTTAACGGGGCCCCCAGGAACAGAACCATAATGGGGATCCGATGGGCCCCGATCTCTGTGGAAAGATCAGTTCCTCTGCTTAATGAGACTCGGGGCCCCTTCATGCAGTCGACCTACCTCTCCTCATCATTTCTCACGTCTGTGAGATCAGATTCGCTTCTTTCTCACCGTAAATCTGGAGAGCAGCGGCCCTGATCGACGTTAATTACCTGCACTCCTCCTCGAGGAAGTTCCCTCACTCGTCAGGTGACTGGATGGACCGTTAATGTGCGATGGAGTTTCTACACACATGTCCGTGCATGTGTGAAACGGGGAAATTGAGTTATGATAACAGGAGATGAGCAAATTGAATTCTCACACCATATATCCACACAGTGGGACAGCCCGATCCCTCCCTCCCTCCTCTCCACCCGACCCCACATCCACCTACCCCCCCACCGTCTCCCTCCCTCCAACTGCGAGAGTCCCCAGCTCTCAGTTTTTAAGTGCCTGAGCTCCCAGAATTTAAAATAATACGATCAGGTTTCCAGGCAGGTAAGTGCATCCAGACTTGTTATCTGTGATATCACCCGTGCTTCAGCCTTCTTCCTCCTGCTCTCTCGTTTTCTCCCCGTCTTCCCCTCCATCTCTCTCTCTCTCTTTCTAAGGTATCTCCTGGTTTTCTAAAACTGTACAGTGAAACCCAATACTTTGCATTATATACTTTGTGAAAAGCGGTTTCTGCAGCATCTTGTCATCGTTTGGGTGACCGGCTGCTGTTTGAAGTGCTCTCAGGTTCAGGGCTCGGCGCATAACAGTGACGGCTCGGCTGCACAACAGCGTATTATTTACCCAGATGGGGTTAATTGCTGAATAAAAGAATGGTTCTTTTCAGTTGACCATTGTAAAGCTTCACCCACCCCTCTTCCAAGCCTTCTTCTACACAGACACACACACACACACACACACACACACACACACACACACACACACACACACACACACACACGCACAACTGCACAGAAATATGAGCTAATATACTGAAAACACACACACAGGGATGTATACATGCGCATAGACTCTTAGACACAAACATGTGCACAGCAAGAAAACTATTACAAGGATGTAAGCAACTAAACGAAGCACCATTCTAAAGATGTGTATCTATTGTGTGAAGGGTAGAGGCAAAGGGGGAAGTGCAGGGCTGCACTGATGGGTGATTATCCACCAGCTTCCAGCATCAGATCAGAACTGAAGGCGATGGCATCATTCCACAAAAATGCACGCCTCCCTCTGATCACATACAGTACAGTTACTTATCTAAATGAAACTCACATTGCCTGCCTAATCAGATGACATATGATGGCATGCAGTAAGTATGAGAGGTAAAATTCATAATGCGTGAGACGGAAGAAAGAGAGAGAGGGAAAAAAAGAGTTAATGGAGGAACAGGAGGGGTGGGAGGCAGAAACAGGGAAAATGTGAGAAAGAGAGAGGAGGAGAGGTTAAATAGCTCCCACACTTCAGGGCAGGATGGCAGGTTGGACAGGGCTTGACAAGTCCCAGAACAGTAGCCTCTCCTGATCCCCATTAGCAACAGCCTGACAGTATTTCTCCTTTGAAGACCAGAAAGTCAACACTCCATTTGTGGAGATAAGGGGCAGGTGAAGGAGTGAGCAAGGCGGCGAGGAAAACAGTCTAAGCTATACTGACTTAGAAAAAAAAAAGGTTAAATCATTTGAACTTCTGCGCTGCTTCGCTGAAACACCGTGCACATTACTCCAGTGCCCTTCATCTTTCTTCCAAAACTGTTTATCAATGCATTAAACTGCCTTCCTTCCTACATATTATACACAGATGCAGCAAGCCAAAGCCATTAGCGTTCTCGCTCTCTGTCTCGGTGACCTGCGCGTCTCTTACAGGGCTCACACTCTCATAGCCAAGACATCCCCCACCCACACCACCACCACCCTTTTTAGAAAAGCCAGTATCCCATCTTAGCCCCGCTCTTCAAACAGGTCTGCATTGATTAACTCAGGGGGCTTTCTCGCCTATCCACCTATTAATTATATGGCCTTCATTAACACCGGGCTGATGAATGGGCTCTGCTGGAAAGGCAAGTTAAGAGGAGGTGTTAACACAGCACCTGCCTGCACTCATGTGGCCACTTATTAACCAACAATGACCTTCCACATCATAAACCCACTGGCCGGCTATTTGCTGTCTAATAAACAGAGCCCCTCTCTCGCTCTCGCTCTCTCTGCCTTCCTTCTTCCATGCACAGACCCCTTTGCTTTAGGCCTCTCAGAGTTTATTGTTCTGGAGGGGGAAAAAAATAGATGCCTGTAAACTTTGGACACCTGGAATCAACTAAAATACAGATCCATGGGACCAAAAAGGAGTTAAGTAGCATAGGTGGTTAATGGACTGATGAAGAGCCTCTCCACAAGCCCTCTGAAGAGAAGACAGACGTAGCTATACGTGTCTGAGCTTTTTCTCTCTCGACAATGTAGCTAATGGTAGCAGCTAGGCAGCACTCCAATGCTAATCTGTCATAATAGCAGATCAGTATACAATGATCATACGCTGGGTAGATATAAGCCTACATATGTGTGTGTATATATATATAAGACACATTTGTCTTCCACATACAAGTTCATCAGGATTAATTCAGACATGACAGGAACATATGGACAATAACAATATCTCCCAATGTTTGGACAGAAGGAAGAAACAAGAATTGTCTGCTATGGTGCCTCATTTTGTTTTGAAACCTTAATAAATCTCAACCTTTACTGCAGCAGGCACTGCACCATTACTCATACAGTGTATTCACTGATACAGTTCACACAAATGCGGCTAACTGGGACTCTTAATCTGTATTTGCTTGTATGCCGTAAAATGATTTTTCTTTCACAGTTTCATTCCTTAATAATCCCCTTTGACTCAACGCTGTACACTTTACAAAAACCACCTTACAGGGCTGGTCGATGGTTAATGCTAGTTTAGTGATTCTGTGCAGGTGCATGTTGGATGAGTAAAGGACCAAGAAGTGAGTCGATGCTTCTATAAGAAACTGGTTTGTATCTGAACCAGTCAACCTGTGTGAGCAGACGCCTTCTCCGGGTGAACGTCTGTCTGATGAATATTGATTTTCAAATCAGTCTGACTGGATGTTGTTTTAATGTTTGTAGTAATAATAAATTTAATTTTACTTGTGGTTTGGTTAGGTTTAGCTCACTATTGTAGCTTGGATTAAAGTATGCTCTCTTGATTACCTCAACAGAAAGCATCTATATGCACACCTTGACACTATAACTCGAGGCCATGATATAACAGCTCGCATAAATGACCTCTCCAGATGTTTCAGGAAGATGGTCTCAAAAATGCTTTGGGTGATAAATGTTAAAATTCAAAGCGGGCTCTGATCTGATTCATGGTTTAACTGAACTGGTTCTAACTTTTTGATGTTGGCAGCCCACTTAGCAATACATGAGCACATCAGTTTAAATAGTGGTTTAAAAAAGACTGATGTAACCCCAGTAGATTGAGTTGGCTCTTGAATTGTGTCACAAAGCATCTGCTAGACTTGCCATTGGGATTTCCATGGTTATAGACAACATGTAGTAATCAAAATTTTGAAATATGCTTTTTGTTATTAAATGTTTAGCTGAGGAATGAATGAATAAAATAAGTTTAAATTCAGCCAAGTTAATAGTAAAGTTTAAAAAAAACTCTTCCATATAAATCAGTGATGACTGAGACTGTTGCAGGGATATATTTCTGTCAGTGTCAGAGTGAGTAGTTTTGGCCATTTACTCCGAGGTTAGAGTGCTTCATAGTGGTTGTGTGGATGGAGACCTCTCAACGGAGGCTATAGTTTGGTGCATGTCAGACAGACATAATGGTCTGGGGGCTGAGCCACCCGCTCAGTCCCTCTGCAGACCGGGGGAGAAATGGGAGAGAGAGTCCTGGTAATGGGCCCTAATGTGAGGACGTATTTATTTCATCCACTGGCCCAAGTAATTGGCTGTCTTTCAGTGTGGCCGAGGTTAAAACGCCGAGTGATGGATGGCAGTTTTGACAGAGGTTAGCTGGCTTCCGCTTTCACTGCTATTCTTCTCTCTGAGAGATGGATCCTGTCGCTGACTTTGGTGGAGCGATTCACTCTGAAGCCCTTTATCTCGGACCAAAACCTCAAGGCCAATTTTAGCCAAAACGCTAACTGTACATTGAATAAAACAAGAATTAAGGAAAACAAAAAAGCTATTAGCAATGAACAGAAACCTCATATTTACTCTGGACTGGAACATAATTCTCCCAGTTTGGGTTATAATGTCACATTGAAATTCCTTCATGTAGTACCAAAGTCACTATGGGAGTATGGGATAAATGGGCATGCCAGAGCTTTTAGCAACTAATCTTAATGAACGTAATGATGAGGGATGAATTTAGTGGGTAAAGCACAAACTGAACCAATTATAGAAAGCCACTGCTATGTTGGCATGAGAATATTTCCCTATTAGTACAGTAAATGTATCGTACAATAAACTCAAGCAATTCCCCAGTTGGGGAAAATAACAAAAAGAAACTGTGCAGACGGCTCTGATAATGTTTCAGTCGTTTATAGCCATTAGTGTTGAGACTTCATCTCTTTATTTATGTCAAAACTACACCAATGTTGATTGCCGAATGGATACACTTTGGACTTATCATCCACTGAAGTGTTTTTATTTGAACATTTCATCTGTTCTGAGGTCTGCCAAACCCGCAAAGAGCTAAATGTGTGAACTGATTCTTAAAAAATGGCCCCAAAAGAGACAGAAGCAAGTTTTCTTTTGTATTGTGAGAAACTATAAAAATATTTTAATGAAAGAGAAGCAAATACTTTGTACAATAATACCAAGAAAATACATGAATATAAACTAGCATGTGGTTACCTCACCTTTTGTATCCACCCATTTGCAGGTTTTAGCACCTGGCAGGTGCATTCAACCATCACAGGAAAATGGGTGGGGTGGGCATATTGAAATACCACAGAGTTTTCACTGGTGACTTCCAACTAAGCAAAAGTCATTTAATGCATCCTATAAATCTATTTTTTGTTATTGTTGTTCGTA
>NW_024582437.1:347958-363766 GCF_018398535.1 Haplochromis burtoni
CCTCTCATTAGTCCATGTGATTTAGCGTCCCTCTCTCATGCCATGTGTAGAGCACCATGCCAGGACAGCTGAAACCCCTGAAATGCAAAAACAAAATACAACAAAATACAACAAAATACAACAAAATACAACAAAATACAACGATGAGGACACTTTAAAACCAGACATGGACACGGTGCATGTTTTGCTTTTTCACTCTGAGGGGACTTGAAGAGTTATGTTCTCTGTTATCCTTCAGTTGATCCCTTGATTATAGTCATGCAGGTTATGCTGAAATTCTTAAGCAAGCTGGGAAAAGGGCTTTGTGCATGCAAAACATACTGCTTTATGGGAATGAATCAACCATGTGACAGCTTTTAAATTCCTCAGAGTCTCCCAAACAAATGTTACTCCTGATAGTCGGAAAGGAAGTCTTTGCCTCATCCAAAAGTAAATCAAATACATACTTACGTCTCTATTTTCTGTCTCACACACTTTTCTTGCCCCCTCCCTTCCTTCTGTGAAGCAGAGCCTGAAAAGAGAAGTTTCCCTGCTTCAGCAGACTAGGCCATAGGGATATTAGTCAAGACAGGCAATAGTGTTGATTACTCATTGGCCATTAGATTGCTTTCACTGCAGTGGCTAAGCCTCCTGCATCATGAGATCGCTTGGCTGAGTGCAAGATTAGAGAGCGTGCTTTGCTCAAATCCCCCCGCTCAACCCCCGCCCTCATGCCCACCACCCCTTCACCCCTTTAAGCCACCCTTCCCTTTCCTTTCCCTACCCTGAAAAAAAAGCTCATCTGGCTCCCCTCAGGTCAGCAAGGCAGTGCAGCAGCAAGACAGGTTGACTAGCTGTGCAGTCCTTATTACCTCATTTCCTGTGACCACAGTTTTACCCCCTTTTCTTTTTCTGCTGCTGGAACATGTTTTATGATGGTTATACATAGTTAATGGTCCCTATGACTTAATTGTTTTTAGGGTCAATTTAGAGTGACAAATTTAACTGAACCCAATTGTTTCGCTGGCTCCTCGGAACGCATATGGTGAGTGAGGAGGGAGCGGTAATGTTTATGATCTTTGCGAGACCTGTCATACACACATGCAAAAAGCCAGGAAAAGTCCCTGTATGCTTAAAACACATGGATAAACATACTGCCACACATACTTGTACTTATGACACCCATGTGGACAGAATGAAGGATGGTAAGAGCTCGGCATTAAATAAAAGTCGTCTGACCTGTTTCAACCTGAGTTTTATCCCTCGGTCTCTAATGTTGGCTTCTAAAGCTCTGACGGGATTCAGTAAAAGCAACAAAAGATTTCCTTCTTAAAACAGAACAAGAAGGTGCGGGGGGGGGTCCATACGCGGCACTCCGCTGTCCAAAAGTTCTGTCAGAGTCGTTTGGCAAAGTGAAGCTAAAACTTACTATGAGGGTTTATAACTTTTGAGCCTCCTCTTCAAAATAAGCTTGGACTTGAAAGCTGGTGAAGGAAAAGCAGGGAAAGGCATAGCAGTGCAGCTTAAAGCTCATTACCTTCTCTCCCTGGCACCTTGCTGAGTTGAAAAGGCTTGGTTGCCTCTCATAGACACATCCACTGGCCGCTAATCAGGTCAACAACGGAATTAACCAATCTTTTAGATTTGGTCACTGATGCTTGCAGGTTGTAAAAATACTTGCTTTTGAGTGTCATTGTGGTTTACTGTGATATAGCTCTTGTCTGTCACTTAGAACAAAGAGGGATAGAGAGTTAAAAGATCAGGCTAAGGCTGAGGGAGTTTTTTGGGTACAAGAACTCAAAAACTCATGTCATGAATCACAGAGCCCCTGTAGTAGTGGAAAGTATCCGAGCACATTTAAATAGAGGGTGCTGTTGTGTTTTTTCTAACCTAATTCTACTCCATTGCAGTGGCTTAAGTGACAGCCACTGCACTTTTTCTCCTCTACATTTACCAACAGCTGTGACCATCTTCTAAATATAATGCTTGCATATCAAACTCGTGAACAGTTATCTGGAAATAGCTTAGACTCAATCAGCTCCATTATTTATTTATTTTTTAAGTTGCCTGTGTTTATGAATAATAATTCATTAAAAGCAGTTTTTGTTAGAGTTTTGCAGATATTAAATGCAGAGATGATGCATGCTGCAAATCATGACCCTGTGGATTTGAAAAAAAGTCTCTCTTGCAAGATAGTAACCTATTAAGATTAACTGTTAGGTTGTGTCCTCTTGTAGCCACCCCCCAGCTATATCACTAAAAGTTAAAGTGGACTAGAAAATCAAGTTATATTGTTTTATATCTTTAATGATATTAATTTCTCTTTGAGGTTAAGTCAAAGGTGCTTGCTATACTGAAGCTTGTAAATTCATCCTGTCTTCCTCCTCTAACCCCCGATCACAGCAGATGGCTGCCCCTCCCTGAGCCTGGCTCTGCCAGGGGTTTCTTCCTGTTAAAAGAGAGTTTTTCCTTCACACTGTCACCAAGTGCTCACTCATAAGGAGTCACCTGATTCTTGGGTTTTCTCTCTATTATTGTAGGGTCTATACCTTACAAGACTGTTGTTGGGATTTGCCACTTTAAATAAAATAAATTAGATTGAAGTTTCTAGTAAACAGATATAGGTAGCTAACATAACAGCTCAATTAAGCTTTTATAATTTTTTTTCTCAGTGAAGCACCTGCTAGATAGAAAATGGTAAAAGAAAATAGTTCCTATAAGCAAGTTCACAAAAGGACTTGTGGATTTTTTTTAAGTGAATATATTATGATCCTTAATTTTTCTTTTTTTTCTTTTTTCTTCTTTTTTGCAATCTTGGTATTATTTTGCTATTTGACCAGAAATGCTGTGCTGCACAAACAGAAACACTGCATTTCAGACCTAATTAACAAATAAATAAATAAAATGATTTTACTTCAAAGTATAACATTAAGTGTAATATTTGTCAATCAAAGTAGATTTTGTCTACTTGTTTTACCACTATACTACATTATAATATCAGTAAAATATGTGTAACCTGTCTCAGGGGTTAATTTATTGTGGTTAATTTACAACTAGCTTTTATTACACATTTAAAGGACCAAACAACCCAAAAGATAGTAAGTGTTCAGAATCTTTATCTCTGCATTTCATCACTCACTACAGTTTCTGCTCTGCTGTGTGACACATGCACACACTTTAGGCCAGCTGGAGTGCACTAGCAGCCCTCCCTGACACAGACAGTTACCCGGCACATTGTCCTTGCTGAGAGGTACATCAATCACTCTGATGCAGCATGGTGCTAAACCTGGACCATAAAACTGCTAAAGCTGAGAGTGGCATGTGTGTGTTTTTCATTCAAAGAATTTTTACTGAGCTTTCTTTCTGAAATAACTCATCCTAACTTATTCTCTTTTCATTGCCACTTGTCCTCTCAACACCAACACAGAAACACACACACTGATAAACACGTCAATTTTAGACGGAAATAGGCTGAAGTTCAACTGGATGTTTTATCAAGTCTTTATTCAATGTGACAAAACAGCACCCGAAAATATTGAGGTTAAAATATGAGGTCGCACAGCTTTGACAGTTCCCACATTAAAGGTTATTGATCTCTCTTAGGGGACAGATGTAAATCTAAATGCAGTGAACCTCAGCAGCTGGCCCCCCTACACCTTAATCCTGTCTGCTGCTTCTCCCCTGCAGTCATGCTGCTTCTGGGAGCCAAGCGGGAAGATCATGAAGGAGGCTGGGAGGGTGAAGGGTTAGGTGGAAGGTGCTATAGCGGTGGAAGAGACCTGGGGTGAGGGCTACTGAGCTATGGGAATGTGTTACATCTCTGGTTAGATTACGGCTCCCAGATGTCCCTTCCCTACGTAGCCATGCACAAGGGCCTTTGCAGGACCAGGACTGGCCTTGTTCAACAGTGTTAGCATACATACATTGTTATTTAGTCACCGGTATTGCTAGTACGTAAGCTAGCATTTTAGCTTTAGCTCATTAGTGTTAAAATGTTGAACATTTATATCTATCAAAAAAGGGGGGAAATGACAGAAGAAGTGATCTTCCAATCTAAGATAAAAAGGGTTTGCTTTCTTTGGAGAGAATAGCTGTCATCCAGTTCATTCCTCAGATTCCAGTGAGAAGCAAGAGCGAGACTCACCAGCAGCTCATTTGGCGTGATTGACATTATTTGCTACCATTAGCCACTAGTATGCAGTTGCCCTTTGACCCGCCAGCAACCATGTTGTTTGAAACAACTTTAAGCTGTACGATTTAATCTGCATGGGAAAAAAAGCTTGAGGAACCCACCTTTCCAGGGCCTCTCAGATCAATCAACAATTAGAGGTGAGATAATGGTGACCATATCTCCAGGGTCAGTGATCATATACTCTCCTCCCTGCCCAGCCTGCCTCAGCCGAATCCCTCCCACTCCATCACCAGAGTCAGAATAACAACCATGAAGGTTGCAGGTGTAGTGAGCTGTGCGTGTTTCTTTAACCACGGCAGTTTGACGTTAAGAAAAGCAGAAACTGACTTTTTTCACTTCTAAATGACAGTCACGGCGTAGAGGCAAAGAAACTGATGCCCTTGCCTAACCACACTGATGTTAAGTGTGAATCAGGCTGTACGAGACAGAGGCAAAGCAGAACTGGTTTATGCTGTGAGCTCTGTGTTGGAGCATTTTGACTGACAGTTTGATCCAGCAGTTGAAAGCTTGTTTACCATCTACTGTGCATGGTCTATGGCAGCGCTGAGACATTTATGCCCAATAAAATAAGTTACAGTAAGGCAATGGTATACAGTCCAATGAAAGATATGCCAGTGACTGTAACAAATTTACTCAGCCACAGTCAAAAGGTTTTATTACAGAAAGAACTTGTTTTTATATTTTGAAATAGGAGTAAGATTCATGATATGGTTTTGACTAACTGTGCAGCTTTGCTTCCAACAATAATTCAGTGTTTCAGGTAAAAAGTCATAAATGTGACCACATCTACGCTCAGCACCACTGCAGGAACTTAATGGTCATAGTGTTGCTAGTGTACGTCCACGTTAAAAAGGGCCAGTGGTGTTGAAAAATGAAGAACACCTGATGTATATTAAGTTTGCAACAGGCTGAACTGTGACCCTCCCATATTGAGCAGCTGGTGTGAAACAAGGGTTAACAACATCTACACCCAGTCCCCCCATTTCATACTCCCAGTGCCTCATCTTCAGCCCCCTCCCCAAAAAGACTGCAGGCCACATGAGGCAAGGAAGGGGGAACTAAAAGCAGGGCAAAGAGGACCATGGGAGGCTTAAAAGCAAGCTAGATGCTTGCCGCTACTATTTAAGTCATCTAAAAGTAACAAGCGGTGACTTCTCAAAATGTTCAAGTGTTTAAACTCAGGTGAAAAAGAATCAAAACAAAAAAGAAAAAAGAAAAAAACTACCAAGGTGAGCACTTGCTGTAATAGGACTTTCTCTGACATGTGATATTGATTTGCTCTTGCCTGTCAGTAAAGTGAGTCATTGTTTAACTTCCTCTTCAACACCCAAAACCATCACCTCTCTCCACGGGATGAGGAATGTTTGGATGTCGAAGGATCAGAGTTCTACTGTTGGTAATAATCCTGCTCGCTGTGTTGGGCTGCGCTAACACATTGGGTTTACACATGCATTGATTGCACCAATGACAGCTCAAAGCCAGAACTGAGAGTAAACACAAGATGGTTCGGTGCAAAAATTCTAACTATGTACTTGGATATTTTTAAATGTCTGAAGCAATTAGGGCATAGCAGTGCTTGATTGTAACAAAGGACATCTGCCTGAGTACTAGGCTGAAATGTAGTTTGTAGCTCCTCTTTTTGTGTTATTTTACGATTTTTCTCGACTACATTTAAGAGGCTGAATTATGTATGTACTTCACAGCCTCATATAGTTTGATTAATGACTGCACTAATATGTTTATAAAGATGTTCAGTGCACTATGGTAAGCCTACAACAATTATATTGATATATATTTACTGTACTCTGATCCATAAAACAGACATGCTGCTCACTATTGTCAGAAACAAATCTGTGTGCATCTGTGTGACTTTTACAGTATTGTAATTGTCTGGGCTTTCTTTAGAAATTAACATATTTTCTCTAGGAGTTTGAACCAAACAGTGTACCATGTGTCTTTATGCTCCGTGGTAGCCTGTTAATTGCTTAAATGTGTTTGTTCTTTGCCTTCTGGTGTGTGTTTGACTACAAGGAGGTTAATAAAATAATGTTTCCTTACTTGGGGCAAAATTCCGCATCTAAGGAAGTGTTAAAACCATAGTGCTTTTACCAAGCAACGCCAACCAGTCGTTTAAGCCTTTGTGGTTACTTTTTGTTTATTAAAGAATGTCTGACATAGAAAATGTTTTTTAAGGAACTTTTCCCCCCAAAAAAGGAAAGCATCATCCTGACGCATGCAGCTGACATAAGGACTTGTGTACAGTAGTGGTTAGTTGTTGTGAACACACACGTGTCTGCCGGAGACCTGTTTGTCTCTTCTCTCTGCGCTGCCAGATGCTGCACTGGTGTGTTCTTCCATATGGAACCACTCGGTTGAACAAACATAGAGGAGCCTGATCACTGCAGTGGGAAGGGAACCATCCCTTTGAGTAATAATACTAAAAAGTAGGCTAACTATGCATCAGCTATCCCACTTTTACAGGAGTCTACTTGTCCCTAATCCTCTATCCTTCACTCACCTTCTGAAAATATGTTTTTCACTGCTCCTTTTGGTCCCATTTACACCTCAGGGGGCCTTGACCCTGTGCCAGTGACTAGCCTGTGACCATCTGGTAGCCATTGGCCACTATGGAAATAAAATGCATGTGCATAGTTTGCATGAAAGATACCAACTTGTCTGCAAACACTTGCCAACTATTCTCAGAATGGTCAGCTCCTGTGCTTAGCTGACTGAAGTGACACAGTGTGTTCTTCTGCTGCTGTAGCCCAGCTGCTTCAAGGTAAATAGTAAATGGCCTGATTCTTATATAGCGTTTTTCTACTCTACATCAGAACGTAAAGTGCTCATGATGTCTAAAACTCATGATTTCTAAATTTGATTAAAAGAACAGTAAACAAAAAAAAGGTTTAGCTGCACTTCAGCTAATTTTCACACAGTTGAAGTTAACAAGAAAGACAGGATAAAAAACACAAGTGGCTGAATGCTAACATCGCCACGTTGCTATGCTTATCCATCATTATCAAGAGGCAAATTTTCATAGAGGTTCCCCTTGCATAGCTAAAATCAACAATAGATAACTGTGTGATAACAATGAGGTTGAATGCAGTGACATCCAGCCTACAAACACAAATGCCTGCATGCATGTCTTCAAACATGTGAAAAATCTTAACACACTTTAATGGACCAGGTCACTCCCTTGGATGTCATTTTTCAGGAGGCAGGGTAGTCCAGCAGACTTTACCAAATGTTCTCTGTTGTGATACCAAAAATTGATGAAGAAGTGCTAAACTTTCCCAGTTACTTTTGTTACATGAATCTAATCATCCGGTAAGAGAAAAATAAACCAAAAAATCCTACACCGTTTAAAATCAGTCAAGTCAGCTGTTTCAGCTTCTTGTCAGTTATTATATTTATTATATAAATATTATATAAAGCCACAATATGACAGCTTAGAACTGGACATGCTTTATCTTGAATATCAGTTTTTTTCATTTTTTGTTGTTGTTTTATTTCTTGCTACAGGAACATTTAATCTTTTAACTGGTGTTAACATTCAAAAATCCTCTGAATCAGAGCTTTGATATTTAACATACACTAGACGTACGCCAGCGCACCACCAGCTATATCATAATGTCTGAAAACCTTATTCCCCATGGAAGCCCGTCTTTGATCATAGGATTTGCTTCTTTCAGCCCCTGATGACACATACTTTTGTGCGTGTGTGTGTGTGCGCGTCAGTCTGCCTTGGGATCCCCTGGGGTGAAAATGAGCCAGCCAGTGTCATATCAAGACACGCACGCCACTACACACCTCACCAGTGGTCCCCCTATCTGCCTAAATTACAAGATATGGTTTATAGCCACTAAAAACACCCATGAGTTTCTTAAATAAGACAGTGAGCTTATAAAGACAGACGAGCAAATTAAAAGAAAATCCAAGATCCTTCTGGGTCTATAAGGAGCATATCATGTTGTCAGGGATTGTGATTAGGGCTGGATGTGATAAGGACAGATGTACACTGGACCTGAAGGTATGGCAGTGAGATCCTTTGAGCTGTTGGAAACAATCCAGCCTGAACTGGAACCCTGCAGTGATCGTCCTCTAAGGGAGAAGATATTACAAAATAGAAAAGGAATTCTCCTTTTTGATCTCTGTTGTACGATTAAAGTGGTAGTATTTATTTACTGCTGTAATGAAAAAAGACATAGAATAATGCACATGGTCATGGTTTTCAACTAGACCGCTGAGAAATAACTAAAGCCTTTCTGCACGGCCCCTCGTGACTGAGCTGTTTAGAAACCGAGGCTGCGTTACTCTTCAGCAATTACATACCCTGCATGTGATGTGATCCAGGCTGCTCTTGCACTAATTGTGGCATTTTAGTCAAAGGGTGGGGTCTCTGGGATCCTCTGCAAGGCAAGAAATACATGCACACATTCATCTATTCGCTCCTCCTGCTCTATACCTTCATGGAACACAGTCGACTCTGGCTAGCATGACAAAACCTGGTGGTCAAAGTTGTTGTAAAAGACAACAAACAACTTAAATATACACCTTTTCAAAGTAGTTAACTGAAAAAAGAATAAAGATGTTATTATTTAGATTTACAGGTTTAAGGACCTAAGTGTATTTTTTGGTGTTTTAATAAATACGAATGCTGAAGTAGTAGAGTGGTTAAATGTACGGCTCTTTAAAAAACACGAGTAACGGCACATGTTTTCAGACAAAGAAAAAGAAGGAGTGCTTATCATCCCCACACACCTAGCTAATGGGATTGTTGGTATCCCAAAGTTGCTGTAAATGCTTGGAACAGACGGTCCCTTTCCATTGTGTGGAGGCAACAACATCAAACCATTCAACATGCACTTTCTGAGCACTGCAATCAATTTCACCCAATAGAACAAGACCGTGTTTCTAGCAAATTTTTTAGGCTCACAGCCTTCTCTGAAAGGGTTTAAATAATGTATCTCATGCTGCAATGTTCTATTCTATTCACAAGTTTAGGACTGCAGTCATCTTGCATTTTTTATCAAAGAGCCCGATGCTAACACTTTAGGCTGTATATAAAGGATGGAAGTATCAAACATGGCATCACATATTTGTCTCTGGAGTCTATATGTTGATGCGTCAACATCTTAATGCGTCAAAAGTGATCAAACAAGTTTTGTTGTTTTGTTTTGTTTTTTAATTATTTGTTTTTGAGCCAAAAGGAGGAATCTATGGCGACCGACTCACCTTTGGAATCAGTTTCAAGTAGCCACTCCAGGGACTGCAGCTTTTGGCACCTCTGCAGTGACTTTAGGTTGGAGCTACAATTTAACTTGTAGCAGTGAAGGCAGGCAGTTTTACCTCATCATCCAGTCTCAGAGCGCTTTGTTTAATAACCTCTGCAAAAAGCTAGCACTTCTGAAGCCATCCAGTGGCACTCCAGTACATTTTGCAGATGTTTGACAGTGGGAGGACAGCAGTAATTTTTGACATTTTCTCCTCTTTTTCAAACTATATAAGCAGAAAAAGGAGCTGTCATATTAAATAGGTCAGAGGGTTCTATGGTCAGCCATAACACGAATTAAACACAGTATCTATAATGTAAAGTCATCTATGCAGTGACACTTGCTTCTGCGCAAAAACAGCTCAGTTATGCCAATGTGAGAATTCACTGAAGTAATGACAAAAAGCATATCTGTAAAGCATTGTTCTACATGGGAGATTCTGTGAAATGAAAGATTATTATATGATGAGGATTTCACCAATTCACTTTAATCAATCAATCAATTTAATCAATTTAATATTAAAATTTAGTCATGTAAAGATGTTGAAAACTGTTACCACAAAGCAAAATTTGAATTGCTCTGCTTCAGCTACTTTTTTAACTGCACAATCTGTCCTAGTTAAGCGCAGTCTGAGACTGTCCCTGCAGATCAGCTGTGAAACTGGGGAAGCCATTAGCATCAGCAAGACATCCCTCCAGGTCTGAGGGTTGCTGCAGTCCAGCCTTCGATTTGGAGTCAGCTGAGGCGTGTGGCGAGCGAGCAAGGTCTCATCATCACCACCACTCACAACCTCTCTCTCTCTCTGTGCGGGCCAAAGTGTTGACCATCTGGGAGAGACGGAGGAGGAAGACAGGGTCCCAATCCAACTAACTCTGTCAGCAAGGCAATGCATTTTCCTCCCGTCTGTGTGTGCAAAGGACAGAGCAAGTAACAGAGCAATATTAGAGAGGCAGAAACACACATAGCAGGAGAGAGGGAGAGAGCCTGTCCTCACTTCGACTAGTGTCTGCTCACTGCTAACCTCCCCAGGTTCTGCATTGCCTCATCCTATATGAGCTCAAAATGGGCTGGGACCCATGTGTCAGGGGTCGCACTGTGGGGACTAGGCTTGGCCTAAAAGCCTGGGAAACGTGTAGATATTTGGCCATATACATTGTCGCTGCCAAGAGCAAATACTGCATGCATGTTAGCTTTTGCACAAACATGGAAATAGACATATACACACATTTAAAAAACACACGGGCAAGTAAGTGGGTGTAAAGCTGTGAAAGAAAGAGAAGGAGGGACACTCTGTAGGTAAACAGGTTGAGAGCATCATGACTGTGCAGTAGGGAAAATCCCCCTGCAGGCTCCCATCCCCCTGTTGTCCTTCCACCACACACACACACACGCGCACACACCTCACAAATCATAGCAGCTTCTCACCAAAGTCCACATTCCTCAAGATTCAACTTCATGAGAAACATATGGCTGACGTGAATCACATTATTCCTGATTAAGTGAGTATTGGAGAAAAGCATCCATAATAAACATTTTGAATATTAGACATGAGTTCATTAGATTGCTGCAGTGCACTGTAGTGAAAATAATGCCCTGCCATGATTGGGAGTTTACATTTCTTGGCATTGTGTCAACGCAGCCTTCCAAAGATGGCTAAATAAATGCAAACACAACCATAATGAGCTATTTTCAACTCATTTCCTCATCATTCAAAATAAGCGAAGATCCTTTTTTTTTTTTCAAAACACCAGTGAAAGAAATGATTGTATTATTGTATATCCTTGTATTTAAACACATAAAGATGTGGTGACATTAGATTTCAGGTGCCATGGTCACGCTGCACTGCATTACAGGATATTTATGGCAGTGTAATGTTCTGTAGTTGCATACTCTTATATTCTCTTGGTGATTGTGTACATGTTTTTTAAAAAACAAATACCAGCTATTTTAGTATTTTAAATATTAGTGTAATTAGTGTGGCCTTTATTATTTTATTATTATCAAAAAATAATTATTAATTATTTTAAAAATACTTATTTTTGACTCATATGATCAAATAAAGATGCAGCATTTAAGGCTCCGTCACACTAGAGTAAACATAGGGCAGCAGCCTCCTTGTAACTAGAAAAAAATTGGTGGTTGCATTTCATTTATATCAGGTCTGTAAATAACTGGTATCTAATTTATGAATACAAACATAATGCCAACAAGTTGTAACCTTAGTCTGTTTAGGCTAATGAGTTCAACTTGTCTCTTTGCAATAGGAGACTCAACTGGTTGCCATGACATTGCACTCTGGTTATATACCTATATAAAGGCAAGGTTGCTGACCACCTATGCCACTTTGCAATAAGATTCCTGAAGTAACTATGTAACTTTTCTTTTCTAAGTGGACTCTGGATCTGAGTACTTAATGTGAATTTCTGTTTAATGAGAATTTGTGTGTTTGTATATAAAAATAAATGTATAATAGAGGGCAATACATTTCAGAATTTTCCTTTTTATCATAGTTAATTATTGTATTATCACACATAACTGTGTGACTATTGCACATAAATGCAAACTCAATCTTGCTATTTTATCACCTTAATCTTGATGCAGCACAGTCATTTTGAATCAAAGCAAATACTTCAAAGGCAACAAGAAGTCTGCAAGTTCACTGCACACGGTCGCAATGATTTTGGACATGCCAACCACAGTTTTCCTTCATTTGACTGTGGAAATATTGAAAACCAGTTGTTAACAATAGATGAATATCTTCTTTAAAGGAAACTTTACCGTAAAAACTTTAATACAAGATCAACAGCAATTTTAGAATATTTAAATCGTTGGTTAAGCCGATGGTTTGGGAAAGATGAAATAATTAAGATGAAACTGGTGCCCAGTTTTTGTTTTTTTTTCTTCTGAAAACACAAACCAATGTAAGCTTTTCTCAGTTTTAGTTTGAATGAAACAGCTAACTACGTTACTATTCAAGGCTTGGAGTTCACTTGACTGTAAATTCTTCTTGTAGTGTTGAAAAGGTGAGTGCTTACGTTTTGACTTGTCAGATATGAATCACAGAGATTAAACAGTTTGAGGGCATAGGGTACAGTCTGGCCTGTGGGGACATGGCTGGAAGCTTTAGGAGTCATTACGTGAAGAAGAGAGTGGCGTGTCAGTGATGGTATGTCATTTGGTCATTGGATGCGCTGTACCCTCCAATTCACTCCATCCCACAATCAGCTGAGGACCCAGATGAAAGGAGCAAGACAGTGACAGCACAGCAAAGACAGGGAAAATGTATAGAAAGAAAATAGACTGTAGGAGGAAAAAAAGTGCTCCAGCAAACATTGGCGAGGGATAATTAAAGGGCAGGATCTAGTCATGCCATGCGATTACTCAATTCCTGCGATATCCTTGAGAAGTTCCAGACAGCTTGCTCTATAATCTAAAGCTCAACTGAAGATGCTGCAGAGGTGGAAGCAAAGGGCTAAGGTCACAGTGTCATGGCAAGGAGAGGCTTATTTTGATGGATCTTGCAAAGTCTTGCATATTGCCATAAAAGATATAGAGTATGTGTATGACAGTGAGGAAATAAAACACTCAACAAAGGAGAAAATTAAGCCTGCAATGATAAAAAACAAAAACCTGTTCACTGCGTGAGTCATTCTGCTCGGGGGAGTACGGGAGTATGAAACTTTATTAAGAGCCCTCCAAATCCAGGGCACCTAAATTACAGCTTTGATTATTAATTACCCAAAAAGAAGCCATCTATTACTGCAGCACGTCATCATGTTGTTGGCAAAGAAGCCAGCCAGTGATTCACAACTATGAAGCACAGGAAACTACTCTGGTAAATTACACACAGGGCAGGAAGAGTGTGAAGCATGCACCATAGAGGAAATGCTGAACAGCCTGCAGTCATAATGACTGGGGGGAAAGAATTGTCTGAAGAGTTCATCCCACAGTAAAATTGAGATTGATTTTAATTGATCTAATGAATGTTTCCCATATATGTGACAAAGGAAGCATTTAATAATCTTGATCAGGAGTCTCTATATAAAATTATGGACAATGTTCTCCTGTGCATGCAGTGGTTCTCTCTGAGTACTCCGGGTCACACAATCCAAAAGTTATGCAAGTATGCAAGGTGATTCTCGATTTGCTATGGATGTGAATGTGATGTGTGTGGATGTATGGGATGTGCAAAAGTGTCAAGCCACCCCTTGTTTCTTTATATTTTCCTAGGAAAAATGGAAATAGGTGCAGTTATTCATTGTAGCATGGAGACGTGAATGGAATAACAGAACAAACAAAGATTATGCAATTCTAACTAACCTAAAAGTCAAAATTAGTTCTGAACACCTTTATTCTTCAACACATCTTTATCATGGTCTGGGCGGGTCTGAGTAACTTTCCACTGCATCGGCGCCCCTCCTTTAGGTGGAGTCCTTGTTGTTCCTCACCTGATGGCAATCACTTCGGCAGTATTTATGACCAGCGTGCACAACCAGTCTTGGCCAGATTATCTACTAGCCTTAGTTAGTTCCCGCCCTCTCGTCGTTTCCTTGGTGTATCATAGTGTGTTGCTTACTTCATTCTTCTGTCTTTTAGTTGGCATCTGGAGCTCACCTACCAAGCCTCACCATTACAAGCTCTCCTGGATTCTGGTTACAGCTACTGGTAACTTCTATCCTTCCAAACTGCCAGTCTCTCCTGCCTGCCTCCCTGCATCGCACTCTGTACTCACCTGGACCTTTGGGTCACGCCTTCCCCTCCAAACAGTCTCCACCTGCAAGCACATAGGGCGGCTCAGTGTTATAATTCTTGGATTAACTCACAACTTTCTTTTGGACCCCTCTGACAATTCGTTTTAGTGCCCTGGTCTGCCATATTTCTTCCCGCCCAGTCCCTGTGATCTGTCATATTTTAGTTATTGTCTCAGACGTCTAGTTTATGTTCCTCACTAAATATAGTCTGAGTTTTCAATTTGCTTAAGACTACAGACATTGTGAATAAAGATTTTTTGTTACACTGCACTTCAAGCCTCCGGTTTTGAATCTGAGCTTTAGCCCATCCCATTTTCACGGGCCACTGTGCCATTTTGAATTCTTTCAAACAGGTTTCTTATCATTTTCTGTGTAGTCTTCAGGAATAGTTTTCCAGACTTCTTGAAGGACATTCAAATCTCTTATTTGGATGTTGGCTGCCTTTTGATCCATTCCCTATCAACATGATCCCGTACTGCTTCAATAATGCAGAGGTCCGGACCATATCAAGGCCAAGCCATGACTTATGCTGTTCCGTTCTGTGTTTTTCAATCCAGGTATTCTATCCATTGGCTGAATTGTAGCCCCAAACCATGACAGAACCTCCACCATGTCTTACAAATGACCACACACACTCACTGTTGAGCCTCTCTCCTGACCTCCCCTATATATACTGCTGACAATTTAAACCAAAATGTTCCCATTTGGATTCATCACTCCAATAAGCCCTGTTGTCATTTTCAGTTCCGTTCTTGTGTAATTTGCCAAACCTCAGCTTTTCCCCCGTTTCTCGTCCTTAAAAATTGCTTCTTGACAGCCAGACTTCCACTGAGACCATTTTTCATTAGGTGATGATGATGTTTGATGATGTGTTTTTGTGACAGGCTGGTAGTAACAAAGGTAAAAAGACCCTAAAGATACAGTTTAAAATGTATTCTGTGCTAGGTTGTGTATATACAAACAGTTTCTTTTTCTTTTTTTGGTGTATTTATATTTGAGGGAAAACAACAGACATCCAGCAGCATCTTTGCTTGTGAAAACATTTTATATAAATCTGCCAGATTGGCCCAGAACTTTTTGACCTCAGTCGATTAATTAGCACTTTCCCAGAGTAGCAGCATCCGCTCCGTCTGCCTGAAGATTTATGCCTGAAAGAAGGAGAGTGAAAAAAGAACACTCTCTGATTTCAACCTCTTATTTTTTTCCTTTTCTCGTCCTTCACACAGACCGTATCCCACCTTTTCTACCCACCTACCACCCTGCATAACAGCACTGATCTATAAAAACACACAAACATGACACTGAAACTATGATAAACACCAGGTCTGTATTTAGAGAGGAGAGGAAATCAACTCCAGTTCAGGATGTGACCACTACCTCTGCCCAGATCAATCATGCTCATGCTCCACATGCAGACATGCATGTGGGGGGCAACTCTATCAGTTGGGCTTTACCTTCACACACACACACACACACACACACACACACACACACACACACACACACACACACACACACACTTAGAAATATGCACATACACACAAAGAAAAGCCGTTGTATACAAGTCTCAGTGCAATGCAACACACAGCACACAGAAAGTTAACAAGTCTCCC
>NW_024582437.1:363786-395916 GCF_018398535.1 Haplochromis burtoni
CATGTGGGGGGCAACTCTATCAGTTGGGCTTTACCCTCTCACACACACACACTCGCACACACACACACACACACACACACACACACACACACACACAAACTTAGAAATATGCACATACACACAAAGAAAAGCCGTTGTATACAAGTCTCAGTGCAATGCAACACACAGCACACAGAAAGTTAACAAGTCTCCCAAGCAGACAGGTAAAGAATGAGCCCACTGCAACTGGATTCCAGGGCCGTGGTGCTGGGTTTACACTTTCAACTCCCCCCTTCTTATCTCCCAGATTAGTTCGATAAGAGAATTATGAAGCCAGACGGACATCTAAAGCTTCCTGGGGGGTCAACGGTGTGATGAGAGACAGCATGGGAGGGGAGACGGCCACCTCTGAAACACTTAACCCTCCCAATACATATATATATATATATACACACACACACACACACAGTTGTGCGTGTGCATGCACAGTCCCCTCAACACAAGGGTTTTCCTTATTCCTTTGCTCCATCATCCCTTCTCTCCTTTATCAGAGAGAGAACAAGCGCGAAACAAAGGAGGAGGGAAGTGAAGGAAAGCGCTGAGTACAGATAGCCTTGCTTCTGCAACTTCCTTCCTTCTGTGCATTCCAGGTTTTGTGACCCTCCTTCAAGGACAAAGAGCTTCCCTCCTTTTCTTAAAATTCAGGGTTGAGGGGGAGACTCCTGTGCAAGTCGCAGGATGTAAAGGATGATAAATTATAGAGGTCAGCAAGTCACCTGGTTACAAGAGCGACTCAGCACTGTGCAGGTACAAACATCTGGACTTGGAATGTCTCTGAAATATATGCAACACAATGAGAAAAATGCCTTTAGTTTGAACATTTTGAGGTTTTTTTAAATATAGTAAGAACAAATGAAAGCAAATAAAAGAGATATGGATTGTAAAAGACTTTAAAAAACCAACAACCTTTATAACATAAAATATATCTGCAAAGCTAGTCTGCAAAGTATTATGTGTCACAGCATCAATGAGAGCACCAAAAAAGCATCACTGGAGCTAAAACACTAACTAATTTGAAGTGTCAGGTGAAGGTTTCAGTTCATAGCGTGTACACTTTGATAGCTAGCTCTGTGTCAAACTGAACATTTTTGAACATTTACACCCTCTGAATATGAACTGAGCAACTGAGTTGTAGGTGCTTTTCTACATTGTGCAATTTTTACAATATTTGTTTTTTTTGGGGGGGGTTTTGTTTTGTCTTTTTTCTTATATTTGACTGTGCAATAATCACTGTGCAATATACTCACTCAAATGAGCAATCCTATTTATCCATATTGTATATTCTGTATCTATATATGTGTATATGTGCATATATGGTGTATTTATGCTTATATCCTTACTCTCATTCCCCTTAATGTATCTGTAACATGCAACTTCTTTCGGTGCTTTGCTACTGGAAACTGAATTTCCCGGAGGAACCCACCCGAGGGATTAATAAAGTTTCATCTAATCTAATCTATATGAATGTAAAGGTACATTTTTATATTCAACATTTAATTCAATGTTCAGAAACTCAGCCCTGTTCTCAGTTCAGAACTGAGAACAGGATTGCTCATAGGATTGCTCATTCTCAGTTCAGAACTGAGAACAGGGGCTTTTTTCTGAATGGCGACACCTATCATTCAGGAGAAGATTGCAGTGATTCCAGTGCACCTCAAGCTTTAATATAAGAACGTTATAGGGCTGTGATGACGTCACAGCTGGCACACGCAACAGTCAAAGCTAGAAGCATAAACTAAGCTTTAGCTAACTTGCTAGCTATCTAACTAGCTTTAGCTCTTTCTCTCAGGTTTTGATTGTGACCCCTTAGAGGTAATCAGGTTGTGAACTACTTCTGTAGAATCAGCCTAGCCAGAAGCTACATGCTCCCTGAGAAAAAGAAAGAAAAAAAAGTCTGGTGTTTTCACTACTACAAACTGGTTTGAGAACAACATCTCCTGCTGGGTTTTCTGTTGGCAGTGAAAAATCTACCCCCTCACACATCCTCATTTGGATGAGCACCTACTTGATGCCAGTACCTAAGAGTTTTAAAGAGGCTTTAAAGGAACAACAAGCACTACCCCGCCCATACACCAAGTCTCTCCACGGTTCCCCGGCACCTCAAAACCGGCAAGTCTCGGCCTCCATCCATCCCATGATTCATCCTCCAGCTCTGTCATCTGTGACTGGTGACGCACCCTGCTGCCCAGGGCATAATTAAACTCTCACAGAGATCGCAGCTGCACGACACCTTCACCCTCTGTGTTCCTCCACTTTGGTATCATCTTCACCTATGATCAGGGCAAAATAGCTCCTCTGAACCTCCATAACTCCAACATTGCTCACACTTATGCCCTCACCCCCGATCCAGACCGGCCAACTTCTAATGCCAAGCTAATTTAATCCAAAAACACTTCCTATAGCAGCCTGTTAATGTCAGAATAGATTTCCTCTACGTTCTCTGTGACCCAGAAAAGAGCACCACCCTGCCACTTTGCCAGGAACCTTCCACGGTTTTGTGTTTCCCAACAAATGGCAAATATGCTTCAAAACCAATAAACCTACCCCTGATATTTATTAGGCTGTTATTCAAGTATTCCTACCCTGCCTGGCCAAATAGAGATGCACATCCATGGATTCATGCACGTGTGCGCACACACTAATGCAAACACGCACATGCAAGCGGTCACACACCTTTCGTCAGCTGCAGACACATTAGTAATTCTAATGAGGAGCAGAAGATTAAAGAGCTGTGTTGTCTTGGGTGTTACAGTACACGTCTAACTTTACTTTGAGGACCAGAGGTCAAGAAGAGGAACACGGAGGGAGGAAATTGAGAACATTTCTTGATTAAAGGCCTCTGGAACATCTAACCTTTGACTGCGCACATACTCAGACGGCATATGCTACCCAGCCTGGGTCCTTTCACTATGTTAAACCTCCAATAACACCTGGAAATAAGCTAGGCAAATAGGCAGATGCTTAAGGATTCACATCACTTGCCCAGCCATCTTAGCAGAAGCAGTTAAAGTTTGGGTAATGTAAGTATAGAGAATGACACTAGCATATTTTAGTATGTATATAACATGCACACATCGAAGCTTACTCTCTTCTTTCTTCCCTCTACATGCTTTGATATCTTCTTTAGTATTTGGTCAGTTTGGGTTTGTTAGAGTAAAAAAGAAGTGAAAAAACACCAGGTTAATCTGAAAAGTTAGAACTCAGTCTAGAACTCAATCCTGTTGTGAGCAGACAAAGGTGTAAAAATTTTTCACACTTTAAACAACTTTATGGGGCTCATCTCCACCCCTTCCTTTCATTCAGTCAAGCCGGTTTCCTCATGTCCCCTGACCTCGCAGTTCTTCTCTCCAACCAGGCAGTTTGCTTATCAATCCTCTCTCAGCTCCGTCATCAGTCTCTCAGTAAAACTCTGGTCCTTTCTTCCAGTTGTTTCCTCCACAACCAGCGTGTTTGCTAGGACCCTGCAACGGCTGCCCTTTTCCTGCTGACTTGGTTGGAGGCTAATAAAACTGTCTTGGTCAGTCATAAGACACCCTGAAAGAGAGAGAAAAGGGTGGGGTTGTTGGGTGGGTAGCTGGGTCACAGCTAAGAACAGGCTCAGTTCTACCTGACTGGCTCAGCTTAGGGGAGGGTTCTTGCTCTAGGACCTCCAAACCTGCAGGATGATAAATGGCATTTAAAAGAGACAGTAAAACACAAATATTGCATAAAGTCCTCAGGTCAAGTTAATTACAGAATATATGGGGATTTGATTGAATGGGTCTCTGGGGTGTGATCAGGCAGAGAAGCTGCAGGCAAGTCTTAGAACGTCGTCCGATGAGCGGCAGTGACTCACACACATTCCTTGAGCTGGGACCTGGTCTGTGTAAAGGACTTCAGTAGACGCAGATGATTCATCCTCCAGCCAGCATAAAGGCAGAAGTCATGAGCCAATGTTGGGCACTGCCATATTTGAGTCTTGATTTTGGAAACATTCAGGCAAGCCATTTAAAGACATGTAGCTTCAAACTGAAAGCTGTGCTGATCTGTATTTTTATGTGAATTACAAGAAAGATATGCTAAACATTAATGAACAAATGTTAAAATAACACCACCCCGATTAAAGGAATCCCTGATCCAAATGCTAACTGCACAGCCAACGGTGCTGCATTTGTTTTTCAGGTATTTATATTACGTGTATTTTTATGTGGTTTGATGTTTATAGGAAGGTGTGATCTCAGATTTTAAAGAATTCAGTCTTAGTTATGGCACCTAGTAAAACAGTGATAACTCAAAGACTGCTGAGAATTAATTTAAGATGAGGGGGTTGTTTTATCTGAAACAACACTTAAACTGTCAAAATTCATGCATAACACAAGCATGGCCATAGTGTACACAATGCACTACCTGTAATGTCTTGTTTATACTCTACTGTGGATATGCACACAGATAGCTGTCACTCATGTTATACTTTTTTGAAGACTGCTTGAAGTCCACTGCAGGGAGCACATGTGTAGTTGGAGCATTGTTAAAAATTTTATAGTGAAAAGTCCGCAGGTGTCATGATGGACAGGTATGTATGCACGCTAGCCATCTGACAAAACTGAGCAGACTATAGCAGACTTGCATACTTGGGAGGTATAATAGAGGCTTAAGAGTGTTAGTGGAGGTATACAGGAAAAAAAATGAATATAAACAAAATACAATGCAATAATTTAAAATAAAAGAATTCTCCATATTAATTTTTATGGATTTTTTTCCACATTTGTAACCATGAATGGAAGTTTACATGCCCATAAACTTCCATAAAAAAAGATAATATGCTGACAAAAAGCTACCAGGCCATTTTCCTTTTCATTTATTTATTTGTTTGTTTGTTTTAAACAGTGTAGGCCTAGCTGACACTGTTTAAAAGGACAGAATTACTTATAAATGCTTGTAATTCCCAGTTTCAAGTCCATTCACAAACTTCAAAATCTCACAATATGATCAACCGCGATTCCAACATTTTTTAAAGCTGTATTCTGTCAGGGTTCCTGGGTCGTTGACCCAGTGTTTTCTGTTTTGTCATGTTCAGTTTATTTTCATATCTGTGTCTTCTGTGCTAGCATACCGCCTGCCTATTGTGTTCCAGTTATTTCCATGTATCATTAGTCAGACTAAGTTCAGCTGCGTACTCACCGGTTTCTAATCATTCATCACCCAGCGTGTATTTAAGTCTTCAGTTCCATCCGATCCTTGTCGTGTCATTGATGTACGTCTGATGTTAGTGTCGTCTGTATGTTCAGTTAGCCAGCCAGTCCTTTGCTCATTCATTCATTCATTCATTCATTCATTCAGCCAGCTAGCCAGCCAGCCAGCCTTTTCCTCCCTCTGTACTGTTTGCTCACTCCTTCGGCAATAAACATCCACCTTCACCTACCTGCCTGTGAGTCCAGCGATTGGGTCCTCCTTCTCTCGTCCACGACACTACTCCTGACATATTCACTGTATTTGTTTCATTGGGATACACTTAAAGTAACAAAAGTTTAAAGTTATGACAATTCAATTATGATACACTTGGCTAATGTTAGGGAGATGCACTTAAAAAGGACAAAATTAATTGCAGGTCTGCGACGACCAGTGAACACCACTCACCTGCCTGAAAGTCTAACATAATACCTTGTTGCACTGCTGCTGATTAGAGGCCCTGAAAGTAAATGGACAGATGCTGAATTGTGCAACATGGATGAAATTGGATGTTACCCTGCTGCATAAATTTGGACACAGAGAATTATGTGCAAAGTTATATCACAAACAATGTTCCCTCTATGCTGCGCGTGTGCGCAATTGCGCACTGCTGGCACGGTCTCTGCGCACAGAAAATCTGCATTGCGCGCAAAAACAAAAAAAAAAAATCTAACCTGAATTGAAATTAAAATTAATACTTTAACAATTCTGTTTTGCAGTGTTAGTCAGTAAGTGACTGGCTGCTCCCGTATGGGATTAGAACGATGCCACCTTATCCCATAGTCCAGCCAATAATGTGATTCACATTCATATATACGCAGCTAATCAACGTTGTTGAAAGGTTATGACAGTGTCCTTATGTGCCGACACCGGTGTTTTAGCTAGCAAAGCGGCGTGGCTGATGTGGAGTGAAGCTACATTAATGACAACGTGAACAACCATTGGAGATGTGAGCAGGACAGACGAAACAATTGACGGGAAAAGTGTGGACTTTATACCAGTTTTTAAATTGTGTCGATATGCCACGTAAAACCAGAGTTATGATTAAGAAAACAATATGCACTGTTTGGTTTTCTTCCTGAATACTATTGTTGTTTATATTTACTGCTGTAAGAAACGGTAAAAACAGCGTTTTTTAAGTAAAGCGCTTGAAAGCACTCTCCACCTGTGAGCAAAAACAAAACCAAATAAACCCCCACTCTTTCCTATTGGTGGAAAAATGTACCATGTCAACCAATCAAAAAATGATATGGCAACATGGTATTTAGTTGTTTAGGAAGGGGGGAAGTTTTAGGAATGACGGCGGTGTTTTGAGATGTGAGAGATTTGCGACATTTAGTGCAAATCTTGTGTAGTTAGTGTGTAGTGTAGTCAATAGTTTTGTTGTGTGTGTAAGAACAATGAGGCAACTGCTGAATGTTACAGGTGTTACAGGAGTGATACATCTCCTGTTGTCAGGCCTGCAGGTATCAGGCTGTTGTTCTCCTTTATCTCATATTGGACAGAAATTCTTTTTTGGAGTGGCACAAATAATTTGTGTGGCATTAAATTTGACGCAGAACAGCTGATTGTTCTGAAATATTTATTTAAAAAAACGCCTTGGCTGCATTTTTAGGTAAACAGCTGCAAAAAACTTTGTTGTTTGCATAACTCAGTTACTTTTCTGAAGAAGTAACTATATAATTAATTGCCCAACATTGGTCATTATATACTGTATTTTGCAGACAGAGAGTTACAGGACTCTCTCCCAGACCACAGACTCATACTCATAATACAAGTCAGAGTTTTATAAAAAAGAAAGAAAGTTGTGTTTTCAAATTGGAGTTCAAGTTATTTTTACTTCCAATAGTGTTAACATGCTACTCAGGTCGTGAACAAGTTTTTTTAAATTTTCATTGTCAGTGTGCTGAGGCAGTTAATTAAAAGTAGTCTAACATAAATGCTGTCATTTGATTATTTTAATAAACCATGTAACTTGGATGGATTCGATGCTGGCGTGTCCACAGTGCACATGTCTAATGTTGCTCACAGTGGTCCGAGGGACCGTGCAGGGAGTTTGTGTGTTCGCTCAGGCACATGAAAAATTAGAGGGAACATTGATCACAAAGCTTTATATTTGACAAAAAAACAGAATTCCATTGCAAAGCCAGTGTTGTTCATTCTTCTGGAAGTTGAAATTCAAGTTTCTGTGTAATCAGTGTTGGTCAAGTTACTTGAAAATAGTAATTAGTTACTCATTACTTCTACAAGAAAGTAATCCCGTTACTTTACTGATTACTTATTTTCAAAAGTAGAAAGTTACTTTATTCCTTAGTTACTTTTTTAAAACATGATACACAACCTAAATACATTATAAAGCAATAGACCTTTCGCCCAATTCTATTTTTCTCTATAATCCATCATATCGAATTGAATCAAATGATCAAATCAAATCAAATGTCTCTTTATGAAACTTGTTTTATTAGTTTTAATCTTTTAACTTTATGCACATTGTATCAGGCAACAATTAAACTATATGCATCAGTCTATGACTTGAATACATTTGTTTAACAATTAAACATATTTTATGCATATTCCAGCAAATAAAATAAATAATTGTTCGTTTTTGCACTCACTCTTTCAAATAGATGCAAGTAAAAATAAATAAATAAAATCAAAGATTCAGCAGAACTGAGTCCTGTCGCTGTTAAATCTATTTCACCTGTTTAGCTGGAGCAGGGCCGGTGGAGGTTTGCCCGGTGCCGCAGCAGTCATGTCAGTGGGGTTTCTCTGTGAATATCACATTCCCGTGGTGGCGTGCTCGGTGCTTGCTCAGATTTAAGTTTAATTTTCATTGTAGAAAGTTTTCTTCCTACGCAGAGTGCAGCAGATGCTAATGTTTTTGTCACTTTTTACGGACTAAAACTACATCTCTGTATGTAACACAAATAGAAATTTCATCACACTGGATTGTTTGTGTGTTTGGATAGCTGGAGCGTGAAGAGCAATGGAAACAAGAGATTCTGAGATCTACTGAAAGTCTAAAAAATAAAAAAAAAATACACCTGGAAAACATGATAAGAATACGGCAGAGGGTAGTATGCATGCTTTGTGTATGTGCTCACGTCTGTTTGTGTGTAGGTGTGTGTATGCATGTTTAAGGGGATCTGTTACGTTTCAGACAGGGGGTTACGTTACCGTTTCTGAGTGTTGGGGTGCAGCCGTGCATGCAATCAGTCTTTTTCTTTATAATTTTCAATATGTCTGTTCTTTTGGACTCTATAACTCAGCACCAATTCACCAACACAATCGCAGCAATCCCAAACACACACATGTGAACATTTCCAAGCTAAATGATTTAAACCCCTTCCTCATCTAACTAGCACACGCCATGTGTTTCTCATGTTGCCCTGACAGTCCCTTTTCATGAGATCTACATGTTTTATTTCAGAGTAAAAGGGACAGAAAGTGTATTCTCCGTGTATCATGTTATAAAGTACAAATCACAGAGAGAGGGAGAGAAAAGCTGCAAAAGAGAAGAATGAAAGGTGGGGGGAAGCAGGCATGGTGGTGGTGTATAAATCTTCATGAGGTTTGCAGGGAAGGAAACTCTTATGCTGACGAACAAGAAGCACATGTAGCAAGCAAGCTACCAGGAAATTGGTATAGTCTTGTATGATTTTATAGGGATCTTGGGCATGCCCTTCACATTAATTAGGATGTGGAGTGCTGAGGTATTTTTTACAGGAAACTAAGTATGGAACCCCTGCTGTCTGCCTCAGGGCTCCAGCTCCTGAATGAAAAAAAACAAAACTCTGAGGACTCTGTAACCAAAGTAAAGCAGGATAATGCGGGTCATATGCACACTAACATGCTGACACACTACAAGAGGCTTAAACAAAGAAACATACCTATGAAAGCATGAAAGGAACATTATTTGATGAGTGCAAACAAATTACATTTTTTTCCTTAACCTTGCATTGGCATTGGTAAGGAAAGTAGGCTAATGACTCTTTCTGATGCCTTCGTTTCAACTAACGAGACACTACAGGGACTCGTTTTCTATTTGGGGACACAAACCTGATCCCCCACAAGTTAAATTTCCGTTGTAAAGATGAAACACTTGCATTCTTACCTCAGATCTGCATTTCAGCTCTGGTCCCCACCTCATCTTTTTTTTTTTTTTAAACCAGCGTAAGTGTGTGTTGACTCCCTATTTGCAAACGCCTTCTTCTTTCTGCCCACCCAGGTTGCTCTTCAGAAGTATACAGCAGTAACTTCATCCTCCTTTGCCTTAAACATAGCACTCTTTGAAATGGCTGGTGCTCTGTCACCAGCCTGAACCAGCACCAAATGAACCTCAAAAAGATGATGTCAAACTGAATTGAACACCTCATCCTCACATGGGCATGCATTACGTATTTTGAGTGTGTGCTGCAAAAAGTCAAAAAACACTCTGACTCAGGACAGATTTTGTAACCCCTGGGATTCAATTTCTACTGATACTGCTTTACAATATTTTTTTATTAAACAAAAAAACTCACTCATATCGTACCCTGGATTGTGAGGGTAATCGTAATTACAATACTGAGGTTTTTCTATCAAAATTATATTTGCATGTTTGGTTATTAAAAAAATTGTATGCCTTGTTTTGCACCATTAAAAACTGCTTTGACCGAAGCAGTCAACCATCATTTAAATCTAAAGGAGGCATATCATGCAACTTTCCACAGCTTTGTGTGCAAAGTTGATCTAAATGTACTTATATATATATATGGTAGTTATATATATATATATATTATATATATAATATATATATATATATATATATTAGGGGTGCAACGATACACAAAATTCACGGTTCGGTTCGATACTTTGGTGTCACGGTTCGATATTTTTTCGATACAAAAAAAATGTTCATGCCTTTTTAATTTGTCATTTATTAAATTTTCACGGCACATTCTGCACCACATCTCTGTGCGTTCATCATTTGTTTGAAGCCAGCTCACCTCCTGCAACTACTTTTCCGAGAATACGTGCTTCTTTTGTGGTTCGGACTCCTGACATTTCTTTGGAGGTGGAGGAACATCACAGTAATTGCTTAAAGGAGCTTCTTCGACATCTTTAAGAGTTCTAAACAAATGTCTGTCCTCCTCCTGAAAATCTTATGTACGCAAACACGCGTTGCAACTTCTTATCTTGTGCCGTTTTTTATTTTGACAGCGAATGCGCACCTGCGGACCACTTATGTGCAGCCCTGGTTATTTAGCTCGTCATATTGCAGCCACAGAAATTCTTTTGTCCATGAAACCATAAAGCTGCACTTTCTTTTTGCCTTATAGTCTGATTTGTCATAACTTTTCCGTTTTGTGGTAAGCTTTTCTTTGGCTGTCACTTCTTCACCCTGACCTGTCTTATTTGGCTCAGCAGAACTGAAATATATATCCTGCTGCTTTTACACACGCACTCACATAAGCTCAGCGATTCTCTGCGCGATCAACCTCTCACATGTTTAAGCTGCGGGAGATTTCACTTGTCATGTTTGCATAGTAAGCTAACGATTAATAAGACGATGTCAGAGGAATTGGTGCACAAATTATCATCACTCACAGATCAGTGCTGTCGCTCTCTATACACAGTTCGCCGATTGCAAAGTGAAAGCAAAAAACAAGCGCAAATTCAAACGCGATTTCAATATGTCACATATTGACAGTGGCTCACCGATGCCAATGACATAATTACCCAGCTACATTTCTGAAAGAATGCAAAAGCATTGACATATATTTTTCCTTCCTACGATAGGCCGACGGGCAGGGCAGAGATAGATTTTGGTAGCCCGACTGGAAAAATCGCTAGCCCCGGGACGTCGGGCTAGCGATTTTGCGAGCCCTGTATCTGATTGAGGAATCACTCATCTTTGGAAAAGAGAGTTTATTACAGAGAAATGGCTCTTTCCAAAATAAAAGCTATACTATACGCTTCTTCTGGGCTATATTCTCAGCAGCATATTAAACATATCAGGTCCCCATAAGGAGAATCATGTGCTAACGGCTGTCTAAATGACTCGGGTAAAGTTTGTAGCATGCGTGCTTGTTGTTTTTGTCTGCTTCCACTTGTCTTTGCACTAGGATGATGTCGGTGTAAATGTGCAGTCATATTCGTTGTGTTCCCACTAGTGCTGTCAGCGTTAATCTCGTTGAAATGACGTTAACGCCACAACACGGCAAATCTCCGTTAACGAGCTACCGCGGATCGCCCCGTGCATGGGGCTGACGGCCAACACGTTAACGAGCTAACTGCGCTAACACACTAGCTCCCACCCATGTAATTGAGCATTGCGTGGCACATCCAACATACTGTTTTACTTTAGTCCATGACGCGCTTACCTTCAGGGTCATACGTCACATGAAAACCAAAATAGTTCCAAACGCCAGATCTGAATGAGGGTGGGGGAGGTTCAATTTGCCATGTTGCAAGGAGAGCTTAACTTCTGTCTCGCTAGCTTGCCCTGCGCTCAGTGAATCTGCGTTCGACTACTCCGCCTAGGCTGCACTGTCGAGCGCAGATCCACTGAGCGCTCAACACAGACAGCATCGTCAGAAGGAAAGTTGATAAATAAATTAAAAATGTTGTATTGTTCGATACATACCGACGGATGGGTACAGGACCTTGAAATGCACCGTGTAGAACGAAAGACCATCGTACGAACAAAGGTAAGTTTACCAGTCTCACAAATCGTCGTCATAAATACACATTCGTTAACCGTTTATTAATATAACCTTTGAGCTCAACGGTAATTAATTAGTAGTGGAAATAATTTCTGGTTCATTACAGAAATGTAGCAGTGACAATAATATTGTATGTTGTAATCGCACTGGACAATTAGTGATACAAAACAACTGTTTTATCCTGTGAATAAAAGTATATGTTTTTGTCAATGTACCATAATAACAGAAGCGAAACCAATATTGTGTCAGGACAATTCACTATTTATGCACAATAAATAAAGGAGCATAGCGCGACAATTTCTGTTCAGCGCCAGACTTGCTTGTAACCTATATCACCAATTATGTTAAGAAAAATGACGTATTAACTACTAAAAACTCTGACCTTTGTGGGAATGCTTGGAGCAGACTAACATGTGAGCTGGAGTGTTCTGGGACGTTATATTTGGTATATCCAGATTTCTCCGATAAAAAAAAAAAACGATCGGCTTCCCGTGGCTGTCATGCGACCGGCTATTGCAGTTAATAATACAACAGCTTCTTGCCATTTTTTGTGTTTCTTTTTATCGCTGTGTAACTGAGTTCAATTGAAAGCCTGCGTGCGCTAGTACCTCTTGCCACAAGTTCCCAGAATCCTTTGCGGTTTTACCCCTGAATGACGTCACATTTTCAATCTTTATCCTGGTGGGCCGGTCTCTAGTCAAAATGCCCGGGCCGATTTTTTGTCCCAGTCCAGCCTTGTATATATATAATATATATTATATTATATTATACATATATATATATATATATATATATATATATATATATAATATATATAAAATACATATACATATATAATATATATATATATAAAGTTCACCTCTATATAATATATATATAGATATATAATATACGATATAGTACATTTCCTATAGTGGGGGGCCTTGGTGTAGCTCCTCAGTTCATGCAAAATCGAGCTCCCTTCCTCCCAACTTTCTTTTGATTGGCTGCCTCTGATAAACAAAAAGGTTTAAATTGCAAATGGGTGGGGCTCCTTAATTGCTTCTAACATGAATTTTTATTTGTTTATTTATTTTGCTGCACATGCAATAATGTGTACTTCAGAATGTCCAGGTAACACTGTGGTTGAATAATTAGTAAATAATGTTAGTAAGAATTATGCTGTTGTTTTGTTTAGTCTTTGATGGTTTTGTGCAAGGACAGTACAGTGAAGAAAAGCCCTTTTTAGGTCAAATAGACACAGCTGAAAGTATGGAACTGCAAACAGACATAGCTTTGTTGAGCTCTAGTAATCCAGTGTGCATTGGCAGGCTCTTCATATTTCATTTCACTAAATAAAAAACATATAATAGTCAGTGCTGCTTTTATTTCTGATTCTTTGCACTCCACGCAGACAAGCCTGTGGGTAGACCCTGCTGTTGCAGAGGAGGAAGAGCAGTCGGAGTGTGTAGCGCTGCGTCAGAGCACGCTGTGTCCAAATGTCGTGATGTATGTTTACATAATCTAATGCACAAGTTCAAAGGTGAAGGGGAAAAGGGCTTTTAATGTTTCCGGGTTTATTTATTCAGCCTAGTGTCTGGCTAAGAACTAACTCCCACCCACGCAACCCCTCCCTCCGCCCCACCACCACCTCCACTACCACTCACCCACACACCCTCACTTCGAACCCTCCTAGAAGGGCTCCCACCTCAAATGACACGGCGAGGCCTGGGATGTGATTGGTGAAGAGCACAGTGGTGGTGGTGGTTGCAACAACTTCTATCCACATGTTTTCCAAGCCAAGTTAAGTACACACGGTAGTATGTAAAGCTAATAATTCAGCAAACAGCAGTCATTTATTTCTGAAAGGGGGGCAGAGGAGTGGGGGTGTTATCAATTTCAAATACCTCGTGATTTTTTCTGTGCAGGAAAAGATCAGGTTCTTTAATGACAAGTTGTTTCTTTTTGAGAAGTGAAATTGGAATTATGCGTGGAAACCTGCGCATCTGTATCACATATGTATAAAACACTGACTGTGAACAATCCTTTTCCCAGCAGATGGTCAGAATAGTATTAAATGCACACACACACACACACACACACACAATAAAAAATTCCTTTAGGTAGGCAAACACAGTATGCCAGACTTTAACTGTTGTTCTTGTGAGCACAGTCAATCATAAATAGTTGAGCCATTTTATTTGGCCAACTAGCTGTTAGTGGATAGCGTTGGCACTCCAGCCAGAGGCTCATAAAATTGACATGTCTGTAAATTCATGCATTTATTGACACAAACTAATAGATGCAATGCCTTTTCTGCTCTTTCATTCAGTGTTTTCTCGCCATCTTTTTCAGCCATCTGGACACTTTTTGGATGAGGTTTGAAGTCTGAGGGAAGTGCATTTTTTTCTTTTCCTTTTTTTTTCAGAGAAAAGGGCAGCTTCAAAATCCTTTAGCAGAATGTTGCAGCCAGACGAAGTACACAACAGAAAGGTTTACTGTGCACAGATGCATTCATATTCAGTTTGACTCCAGGAACCGAAGCCAGAGAGTCATGGCTGGCTGTATGTTATAGCTATCAGTCGAATCGTGTCTTCAGACAAAGACAAACCATTACATTATGCATTGCAGTTTGAATCCAATTTTAGTGACCCTAAACAGGAATAAGCAGGTGTAAGAACAATAATAATGTACATTAAAAAGAAAAACATGTACAACTGTAGATAATTCCTCAATGTGTTCACAAATGTGCAAAGCAGAAAAAAAAACCTTTTGCAATCCAATCTATAATAGTAAGTCTACTGTAGACATACAGACAGATGTTTCCTGACCGATTTCCTTGAATGCTATTGTACTGTTTGGGTTCTCAATGTACAATTTAATAAACCATACAAAAATATTGTTTTAGCACTTCAAAAATCATAGTTGACATCATGCTTCAGAAATCATGCTTATCTATCTGTCTGTCCACATCTGGTCTGATATATCTGGACTATAGGGTGGCTGTGCGGTGCACCCATGCACTCTATTGGCTGCCACTTGCTAACCAAGCTGGCTAGCATTAGCATTAACTTTGCCTCTTACATCCACAGACGATCACTTCTGCTTCCAAAATAAACTGGAAATGAAAGTAAAGCTTGGACTAGGCTGTGTTGATCTTTCTATACAGTCTGGTTTACTTGTGATCGGTGGCGGATGTTTTGTGTTTTTATGTAGCACAAACCCTTGAAGAGCCCAAACAAATCTGTTTCTTTATTTTCTATTAGTGGAGATTTATATTTTAATATCACTGAGAGGAAACTGATAAATTGCACTTTTTTTCGTTTTCTTTTTTTTTTTTCTTTTTTTTTTTTGGTCTGTAAATAACTTACTAAACAGTCGACCACAATGCACATTATGTGCATTAAAATGCATTATAAAGTATCGCAATCACATGCTCAGTTTAAGGTTCAGTACTTATCTACGCACTGGGTTTAATGAAATCAGAACGAAAAACAAAAGTTATTATTATTATTATTATTATTATTATTATTATTATTATTATTATTATTATTATTATTTAAAAAAACATGGATCTCATTGAGACCCCATAAAAAAAACTAAAGTTAACATGGAAAATAAGGGTAAGAGTTGCAGCTAATTTGACTGATTATGCTGTAGAAGCTGAACTGACGTTGCTAAGAATCTGCTTCCTGATCCATCCCCTGTCCCACCCAGCAAAAGGAAGCACTGTACATTATGGATTAAACGTGCCATGAATTATGGGCTGTTTTCCCCCTGTAGAAGGTCCTTTCATGCGCCAAATGGCTCGGCAGTGAAAGAAGAATGAATGGCTCTCCTGTGGCTTTGCTTGTGATGTTATATGTATTCAAATGATGCATTTATGCAACCTATCCCCAATTTAAGCTAAAGCAAACGAGCAGCAAGCTTGAGAACAAGCTATCCCTGCTTTCCCAGTCTCATTTTCTCAGTTTCACCCTCGCTCGTCCCTTCCTCCTCATGCTAACAAGATGTGCCAGGCACAGGACACCCTGCAGGCTCCAGAGAGCATTGCCTCTGTGGGACAGATGAGGAGCAGGCTTTTGCCGATCAGCCTGGCTGGAAATCAGGAATGCTCTCCTTCTCCACCTCCTCATCCTTTGCCACTACCTCCTCCTCTGCCTCCTCCTTCCTTTCCTAATAGCTCATACCAAACTCACCAGGAGATCTGTGACCACACCATCCAGAGACCATGAGAAGACTGCCACCAACTTCCCCAGAGGTGCAGGATTATGAGCACAAATGCTTTGCATCTGTGCACTGTCTGTCTGTGCATGCCGCAATGGTATTTGTGCTATATGTAATGACAGGCAGTCTCATGTCCCCGTGAGGTGAAAGTGTCATTCAACGAGCACAGATATTTTTGGTCTTGCAAACAAAAAACAAAGTCTGTATTATTTTTATTTTATTCATGAGCCTGTAAGGAAGCACTGGTGCAATTTAAATAGGTTCACAGACAAATGAATGGCACTCCATCATGAGAATGTGTTAATGCACAAGCTTGTTAAGAGACTTCGTTTTGAAAATGATGAAAAGACGTTTCTCCCGTTCTGGTATTTTTATTATTTTATTTTTATGAGAACTTTGTTCCTCCCTTTCCGTTTTGCTTCTTTGCCTCAGTTTAGTCTCTTTACTGCCCTTTCTCTGGGGTTCAGCTGGAAGCGCTCTGTTTTCTCCACAAGAATTTTATGACTGTGTAACAGAGTGTTGAGACACAAAACACTTCAGCAGCACTGGAGAAGACGGCGGGACGGGACTGACAAACAGGGACACAAAGCCTCACAGGAATGAGGAGAAGTGAGATGGAAACAGACCGGAAGAGAATGTGTGTGTGTAGATAGTTAAAGTCAGTGTGTTGACTAAGCATTATTTATGGTATTAAAAGTTTTTTCCAATTGCTCACAGCAAGTGTCTTTAACTTCCAGAGGACACATGGTGTTAAATGTACCTGCGTTATCCAGTTGTGCTACGATCGCACAGTGATGAGCCACTCTGCATGCTTGTAGCATCTGTTCTATGTCTGTCTGAGGGTGAATGTGCATTTTTTGGGCCAATAAGTGCACAAGTGACAGGTTTGGATGGAACAGTTTGCCTCTGATTAATCAGATTCAGTGCAATAACCCTGCAATCCTAGAAGTTTGAAGCAAGACCCCAGATCTTAATTCAGACTTTCATTTCGAACCCCTCTGAAGTAGACAAAGAGGTAATTTGCAAAAGCATCTGGATCCGGTGGCAAAGCAGACCAGGCAGCAGAGCAAGTTCCCATCCGCAGCCCCTCTCCCGAAACTCCCTCCACCCAGCACCCCAACCACCACCCTCGTCTGTTTATCATAGGATCTCCAACACACAATCAAACATGAAAGGATGAGTGCTCGCAAGAGCCTTTCTAGATTTTGTGGAAATGTGACATCTCTGGAAACGTTTAGCCTGTCATAGCTGCCGCTGCTCTTCAAAGAGCGCCGAGAGGAATAGATTAATGTTGCTTCTGTAACAAACCTTCTTCCTGTCTGTTCGCCTTTCCTACTAAACATGTTGGCTCCCCATATCTACTGTAAGCATAAACAGAGATTACCGACTGTAGAACGATAAGAAGACAACAAATCATTCTAAGATGTGTACATGCATATCGGCAGCGTACTGGTCACGATTTGAACTCGATAAAGCATTTAGGCTTATTTTTTTATATCGCAAAATGTTTGCATCTAAATTTCATTATGTCATCTAGATTTAAATAGGTTTATGCCTTTGAGTTAGGCTGACCAAATGGGAAAGGCATGGGGACACATACAATACAGCTGAATGTAATGGAGATTTTAAATATGTTATATGATTTATTTATTTTTTTGTTATAGATGAGTACAGGTTAGTAGGAATTAATGAATGTATGAAAATGAGGATACTCAGCATTAGATGAACACCAACATTCTTTTACTCATACATATAAATGAGTGTTTCTTTCATCTCATCATCACTGCATGTGGTGCAAGTTCTACACTTTTTTTTAATTTTTTTAAGGTGAGTTCAGATTGAACCCACACAGATTTTAGCAGTTGCTGGATACAAAGCCAAAGGGAGGATACAGATAGCTGCAAATCTATTAGCTGTAAATTCATCTGAAAAAGCTTGAAACTATGAAAATATGAAAAAAAAAAAACCACACACACACATTCTAGAACAACTAACTACTTAAGTGTAAAGGGAAGGGGGGGGGCATAAAATGGACCCCCACATACACACACACACACAAATACAGTTGTGCTCCCATCACTTACAGTGTCTTACACTGATCTAAACTTCTTAGCCTCACAACGAACTCCAATTTATCTTCAACCTTAAATCAAGCCTCCATATTAAATATTTGTGTCCTGAACTAAGGAGCAAGTTGTTCTGTTCTTATGGTGTGTTTTGGTTGGGCTCCAAGTTATTGTGTTAGTAGCCTTGAGTCACATAAATAAATACATGAACGAATCCCAAACAACTCCAGCACTGCCATTCCACAGTCGTTCCTGACCTTTGACCTGTGAGGAAGTTTAAACTGAATAAACGTAACTGTTATTTTCACTTTTTCCTCTATCGTGCTGATGATCTGCATTCTTAAACAGTATTGCTGCAACTTAACATGACTGCTTTATATTTCAGTCACATTAGACCAAATTTAAAAAAAGAATGAGTTCATGTGAAGGAGACCAAAGTACAGATGCAGTCTTGATAGACCTGTAGAGAGCAATTAGACTCATACGTCATAGTGAGAGAATAACAGCGATGGCAAAAGCATGGTGCCTTTAACAAAGAGTTACTGTGAAAAAGAACAGCACTACAATATACGGTATATAAATACACATGGCATAATAGGTCATAGCAACAAGCTCGAAGTGAGTCATTTTTATAATAGCTGATAGTGCTTTTACTTACAGTTGTGGGGGAACCTATCCCAGCTGTCACAGAACAAAAGGCAGGACAGCCTGGACAGGTCGCCAGTCTGTCATGGGGATGACACAATGAAACAGACAAGCATTCACACCTAAAGCCAATTTAAAACCTCCAATTAACCTAACGTGCTAATCTTTGGACTGCAGCAAGCTAGACTATCCAGACATCAGGAGAGCATGCATATTCCCCACAGAAAGACGCCAACCAGTGAAATCAAACCCAGGACTTTCAGCACTAGCAACTGCACTTCTGTGTGCCACCACTGAGAAACAACTTGGGCGGTACAGGGGTGGCTGATAAGAAATTGGACATGCAGCTAACATTTGCAGTAACCAACTAGACAGCAGTTTTTGAATGACGATAAGTAGTCATTGTTTAATGGAGCATTTTTTTGCATGAGATATTGACTTCTTAAATCACGTGTTTAATGGTCTTACAAGTTAAAGGTTGATAGTGCTAAATATTAATAGCGTGGACTTCCTTCCACCTGCTCCTAGAGTTTCATCATTGCAGATCGTCCGATTGTTGGGCTTTTTGAGGGGCTTCTTGCACTGAACTCTAACAGGTCTCAAGTAGCAGGAGTTGCTGCTCTATTCTGTATTGGAAGCCTTTTTCTGGGGGGGTGCATTATGTGAAGGACAGACATATAGGGACAGAGAGGGTCAGACAGAGAAAGGAATGCTGTTTACTCATTGCACTCATCCATAAGAGGCCCCCCCAGCAGCCAGTCAGCCGGACAGTGCCTCGAGTTCAGCGCCACACCCACCCAATATCCCCCCACCCCAAACCTTCCGACCTTAAACCACCACCACTTTACCAACACAAAAAGATGCAGCACGGCACTTTCCTTTTCACCCTAGCATGCAACTCCCCCCCACCACCGCCACCACTACACCACCCAACACACACACACACACACACCCCTGGCCTCCCCCTTTCCCACCTTTGTATCAGTTGAAAGGCATATGGTTACTGCCATCCGATTCCCCCCGGCTGAAAGTGCCTTTCACTTTACCGCAGTTCACAAAGAGGTCAGACTACGGCAAACAGAAATATTGTGTGAGAGCTCCCTTTTTTTGTGCCTGAGCTAAGAGATGTGAGAGACACAAGAATAGTGGGGGGAAAGAGAGAGAGATAGAGAGAGAGCCGCTGATAAAGTTACATCTGGTCAAACAAACCTCACTCCATTCCTCATGCCAGAAAAGGAGAATTTATGTTGCAGTGAATAAAAAGCAGTATTTGAGAGAACTGACAGAAACTAACATCGGACGTGGTCAGCCATACATCATTCACTCAGCTCCGCGTCCACGTCCCACATTTTCGAGCCAGGTGGGATTTCCGTATGTAGTCGAAACAGCTGCATTTTTGGAAGCTTGCTGTTTTTTAGGCCACGGTGGTGCGATTTTCAGCAAAGGGCTTTGTTTCTAACTATCTATCTCGCAGGGAGAAAAATCAATCATCAGTGGGCAGGTAGGGCTGATAGGAGCGAGGTGTCGGAAGTGTCACAGTGGCCGGTGTGTGTGCAACACGATGAGGCTGCGTTTCAGTCACAAACCCCTGGGTCCTCAGGGCTATCTAGTCTCTCCAGTCTCTCTTTGTGCTACCCTAGTAAATGATTAATAATGAGTGTTCCTCTGGTGACTTTGTTTGTTAAAAGACTTGTACCTGACAACTCTCGGCAGCTTGTGCACGAAGAGGAGATGGTTTCTAAGAAAGAGCAGGACCTGCTCCTATTTCAGAACATATCCCTGCGTCGGTTAAGCGGGTCGTAAAATAAGCCGAGTTTTTTTGAAGCTATGCAATCTCTACCCCACTGTCCCTATTGTTAACCTTAATAATTGCAGCCATGAGTTGCAGAGTAAATTTTCAATCCACAGCCCTGTAATTAGGCTGCCAATTCAGGCACCAATTTACGACCAATATTTTTCTTGGCATTAAAAAGCTACTGAGCTAAAAGATTTGATTTCCAAACGGGAACTCTGGGGAACCACACCAAAACAGCCTCTGGAAAGAAACCACGTAGCCAAAGAGTCTTCAGCACTTCAAACACTTCACTGGAAGCTAAAAGAGATTAATTCTGAAAATCTAACTGCTGTTTACTTTGCCCTTTATGAGGGTTTTTTTTTTGGTAGGATAACATTTGGTGAGAAAGTGTCAGAGTCGGTTTTACTCGAGGCCTGTTGTTTCCCCACAGACCAGGGACTCTTCGAGGAGGTCTTCCCCCAGCAAACCTCCCTCCCGCTCTTCTAACTTGAGCAACAGATTGACGACCAGCCATGAAGTGCACCCTGTTCCACGAGGCCATCAAACATTTATTCATCTCTTAAGCTCCTGCCAGCAACTTCATTCACAGACCCTGGGCACTGCACTGCGCTGGGTTGGGGCAGAACATGTTAGGTTAACATAAAGACAATGCAGTGAATTTACACATATAAACTCAAGCCAGTGTGTGTGTTTTCATATTAAGAAACGCACTTGTGAGGGTTTTATTTTTTTTTTTTTACCCCTGAATGGAAGACTGTCTTGCACCATAAATCTGTCCCTCACTGGGAAGACAAAATGAAAATGGCCCCCGTCATAAAACATCTGTAATGGCTCCATCTACCACCAACACATAATGGGGCAATTACCAAGAAGGGGGCTGGGACAGCATGAAGCCCTTAGCTCTCTTTGGTAAACCACACAGCGCTTTGGTGTATGTGTTTGTGTCTCACATGCATATGTCTCTGCATATGCTTATGCTTTATCCTGGCTTGAGGCCTCTGCGTGTAGATGTTCGCTTGAGGCCCAGAGAAAACTATGTTGCAATGTTCCATTTTTAACCTGTTCACTGACCCCTGGATGCTTCTCCCCTATGAAGCCCCACTGTCCATTCCCACAGCTAATATAAAAGTGCATTATTGATGCCTGATCTTATGCAAGACCCGGCTCGGGCCTTGCATCTTCCACACCTCGTAATCAAGCGTAATTGAGGTTAACTGTACCACACGGTTGAAACGTTAGACAGGTAAGCCGCAGCCTCTCATGATTAATGTAGTGTGTTAGCGTTCTGGGCTCTGACCTTTTGAGATAGGCCAGGCACCATTTTTAAGTGAAAGCTCTGCCTCTGCCGAGCTGTGGAGTTGTCCATCAAGTCCTCCTGCTGCACCCCCTCCCTCCAAAGTCAGATCCATGTCTTGCTGCCTCATTGCCCCTGACCCATGTTTGTTTGCCTCTATGTCTTGTTTTACAATGCAGAACCAACACCTTTTTCGATACCACCCATTTTCAAATCATTTTTAAATCTATGTAGAGCAGTAAAAAAGTTAATCGACACTGAGTCAGTGTCAATCAGGACAGAAAGAATGGCACAGCTGGCACATCAGATTCTTTTCTAAGCCATAAACGGTTTTTCCAGCATAATCTGGGGTCACTTTGCTGATTAGTTCTTGTTTTTTCCTTAAAGGTTGCTAGCACAAAACATAAACTTTAGACCTAACACATACTCGAGTGGCCCAAGCATGTAGGCCAGTGAAAGCTATGAGTCAGGCGCCCGCTGGTCAGTGACCTTCCCTCTGCTCTCGAGCCGCTGCACGGATGTAAACTGGCAGCGAGGTTACGTCCTTACCGTGCTCCCAAACATAAGCATTGTCACTGCGAACTGAGTAAATTTACTTTTCACTTGAGCTCATTCAGACACTCACACATGCGCTCTCGTAAAGACAAAAAGATGGACTCTGAGCACACAAGAAGACAAGCTGCCTTTATGCAGAGATCCACAGGAGAACCTAAAAGGTGCGCTTGTTAATCAAGGATGGCGAAGACCTGGGTCACCATCTGTAACATAGACCAGGGGCAGTGAATGGATGAGGAGGGGTGAAAGGGCACCCTCAGACATTCCTTTAGAAAATAAACAGAACACAAACTGGTTTCTCTGGACAGGTATTCAACGCAGATCCATCAGCCTGAGCTTTTGCTGTTTCTTGAAGGTTCTAAATGTGTTTTAATGTGACGCTACAAAGTAGACTTTCATGCTCGGGAAAACAATGCTCTATTGCTTGAAACATTTAAGTGGCATTCGACTACAACTGCAATAAGATACACTTCCTTCATCCTCACATTTCAAAAGCCCAGTTGGGAGTGTGTTTAATGCAATTAGCAGGTTATCTGTGGTGAAGCGGAGGTGTCTGCTGTCTTCCTGTTACCGTATGGCCTGGCAGGAGGGAGGGATAGCTTTCTTTTGTACCTTGGAGGAACACAAGGCAGATGCCCTGTTAGAAGAGAGCAGCCCAGTCTCTTTTGTTACATCATAGCTGTTTAGGGTTTGGGGGTGTTTGTCCAGACTTTATTAAATTTCTCTGCTCAGACAATGTCTGCTAACCTGAGCAGTTTGGTTTGTCTTTTTGCAAAAAAGCAAAAAAAAAGAAGAAGAAGAAAAGAAAAGAAAAGAAAAATTAAGAAAGAAGAAGAAGAAAGAAACCTTACAAATACATTTTTACTTTTTTATGACTCACTGCAAAGACAAAAAAAAGTGACCTCTGGCATTAAAGCAGAGGCAAGTGTATTAAATGTTTAGGGGCCAGCCCCCGCCTTTGTGTTTGAGCCAGTGGTTCAATGAAAGGCAGCAGTAGGGGTCACTTCAGGCATCTGCTCCTCTCCTGCACCACTCATCTGCCCATCTGTGTGTGCCGTTGCCCTTCTGTCCACTCAGACGCGCTCACAGATACACAGATACGTCTAGAGGCTCACACTCGCTGAATAATGTGGGGTAAGTCTGTGAGAGTCAATTTATTCTGCGTCTGTTTGAACCCAGAGAAGCACCACCTTGCACTGCCTTGGAAAGAAATGTCTGGCTTTATTATTGAAGGGACGACACTATCTGGGAAACCGGAAATGGAGGTCAAATAAATAAATTATATGTGAGGAAATAAAACTGTTAAATAAATTGACTGTATTCTTACTGGAGTGTATCAGTAGCAGTTTAAAAGTCAGACCTCGGCCAAATCTAAGCATTCTCATCTGTGTTTTCATGTCTCCGGTGAGCAAGTCAAAGCACAGCATCTAAGCCTTCGCAGAGCATTTTCTAATGCTTCTTAATGCCGGTTTAATACATTTTTGTACTCGCTTAGAGGTCCCCTGCTGTCTGGACGATCAGTGTGATTTATGCCTTTCCTGTCGCTGCTTAGGGCATCACTGATAAGAGAGCCGTTAAGTATGAGGAGCATTTATGTCTCCAGAAGAGCCGAGACATTTTCTAAACTCTTGGAGACGCTCCCGGGCTTTCACTGAGTACAGCACCTTGTAGATCTTCACTTGGGCAGCCTTACAGTTCTCTCAAGAGGAGCCTCCATGCACAGATGTGGGGTGTCAAGACTATTTGTGTTATACATTCTCCACATTTCTGATGAAAAGGACCCCTCTCTTTGCCAGTTTTGGTTTGCTTAGACTAATGTATTAGGACCGAGTTTCAAATAAACACAACTCTGGTTTTGTGCTCTCTCGCTCTCTCTCTCTGTGCTCGGTGTGGATGGAGGGACAATAACGCAGTTGTGATGGAGAACTTTATAGGAACGTTCAACTTAAGAGTGAGGGATTGAAGCGGGGTAAACAAAGCATTCCTTTCCCTTTCATCGCCATTTAACTGTTCCCTTAAAATCCCGTCTCACCTCCAGGCCAGTGCCCACCAGACCGAGGGACTTGTCAAATAAATATAAATCAAACAGCAAAGGTTTACTGCACGAGTTAATACGCAATAGCTTAGAAATTTCAACTTGATTGAGCAACTTTACAGTTTCTCTAATCCACAATCAGCTGCAAAGTCTTCATCTCTGGTGCGGAAAAGAGTCCTGTGGTGGTGCACCGTATCTCTCACAGTAGCGCCCCGTTGATGGTTCTCCAGACATGTGGCCTGTTTGGGGTGGGGGGCATTTGGTTATACTCAGGGGAATGCTTGTTGTGTCAGTCATTTGCAGCGGCCGCTAAAGAGTGCACTTAGCATCCTCTGTTTCCGCGTAGCAAACATGTGGGGAGTGACATGATACTGTACAAGAGCCTGGACAACATATAACTTTTCAAAGCAATTTCCTAATTGTTTCCAGGCCAAGGTCGATAGCACTCTATGGAAGCTATCCCTTCTTTCAAACTTTTTTATTTTTCTTCTTTTACTTTCTTTTTTTTTCCTGTTTTCATCCACAGATTGGAAAACATTAAAGTATTAAGTAAACTTGACCCAGGCAGGACTAATTCATTGAGAAATAGCTGCATTCAGTGTCATATCAGCGACAGTCAAGTCAGTGGATTCCCCTCGCTGTGGATGGTCACCATGTGGGGCAATTCTGACACATCCAGTCAGTGCACACTTACATTTGTGGTCTGTGATGAGAACGTGTTCACTAAGACCAGATCTGACCTGCCAGGAAACGTGTATGTGGACCGGATGCACTTTGTACATCTCATTCAGGGAATAAAAGTAAAACTACTCAGAGAGACTCTAATGAAGTAGTATCAGGTGATTCTTTTTTTCTTCAGGTAATGAGAGGAAGGATTTTATTAAGATAAATATAGAATATAGATAGAATATTGCGAGAGTGGGAAAATGAATGAAAATGAAGGGTGGAAAATGCAAGGGATTAAGAATCAGTAATGCAAGCAATTTAGTGTATCAACAGATTAAAAAGACATCTTATTGCCTTCCCATAGCTTCCCCAGAAACTAATCCCCTGCAAAGTTCTTACTGGACTTAAAAACACATCAAATTAATGCAAAAGAATTTTTCTTAAGAGAATAGTTGGCATCAATCATCAGAAGGCCAGACTGGTGGGCTTTCTTTTGAATTTTATTTGTACAGTAATGGTGTGGAATATTAGCCAGTAATATATGTAAATAAATGATCTTATATATCATTGTAAAAGCTCTTTACACTCTAACTGAATGCACCTCCTATATGCAATTATGAGGTAGACATTAATAATGGTATTTTCCACCCTCTGCAAAATATCAATACACCTTAAATTACTCTTATCCACGTAAGAAATATATGATTATCATGAAAACTCTGTACATCACAAATAATAAAATAATTATAGAATAGAAATTATACCGATTTGAGTGCATTTTTGTACATTTACAAAGAAATGCCGTTTTCTCATTTCTTCATTCGTTGCACTTTGTAGAGTTCTTTTGGGGCGGGGGACTGTACAAGTATTTACAACTCAAACAAACAAAAAGAAAACGAACAGCAGTGCATTCAAAGCTAATGTGCATTTAAATAACGTCTCGTTTGCGAGTCCTTTTTCTTTTTCTTGTCTTTTTTTAATATTTTGTTTTTTCGTCATCAGAGAAGACGAATTCAGCTGACCACATGTCCTTGGCGCAGTCAGTTGTGGAAGTGCATTTCGTAAAGATGCCGACTTTTGAGCTTGAAATTACGCCTCAGTTATGTGTTCTTTCTTTCTTTTTTTCTTTCATTCACGCATTAAGTCTGATTTTGTGTCCTTTCTGTCCGTAAATGCGCCCTCTCCCAGCGCCTTTCAGATGGCCTCCAGTAAGGAAAAACAAGAAATCTCTTTGAAGGCATTGCCACCACCACCACCATCACGACCACCGTCTTATCACCTCTCCTCAGACCAGTCTGTGTTTGTGTTTGGTAGATTAGACATTCACCCCCTTCATTTTTTTTAATTTATTTGTTTGTTTTTTTACAACGGGCACTTGCTCGGGTCTGTAATGACTCCAGCTGGACAGTTACATTTGAGGCCTGGATGCACATACCCAAAAGAGTCCGGCCAGGCTGCCAGGATCACACGCTACAACAAAGCGCTGCTTAAAGGCAAAGCCCGCTGTCCTCGGCACGCACATGTGCGCAGTCGGACTTAATAGTTCCCCCCATCTCAATCAGAACGCCCTTCTCCTCGTGCCATGTGGACACATCGCACTTTTTGGGAAAAAAACAACAAGAAAAATCGATTTTATGATACTTGACGCCTAGTTGGGAAATATTGTGCTTAACACTTTAAGGCAGAGAGTGGAATTTAATGCGACTGAGTCTGAATAAATAAAAGATATGGCCTCGTGTGTGTGTGCGTGTGTGTATGTGTGTGCTTGTGTGTATGTGCGCGCGCGTGTGCGTGCGCACGCATCCCTTTTGAATAAAAACAAGGCGCATCATGCGTCAAAACGCTTTGAGACCCATGAGGACTTTCTACCTTCAGCCTTGAACCCACTGAGAGTATCTTTAACAATCTTCTGTTGTTGTTGTTTTTTGTTTTGTTTTTTCACAATAATGGCCGCTACCTGCACCCACACTGCTCCACCACCATATCCTCGTACTGTTTGTACACCACGTTATTGCCCGAGTCAATGTACAGGATGCTGATAGGGCTGAGTTTGGTGGGCACGCAGCAGCTGGGCGGGGTACTGTTGGGGTCCATGGAGTTCATGAGCGTCTGTATGATGGCGTGGTTGGTCGGCTCCAGGTGCGACCTCAGGGGGAAGTCGCACACCCCCTCGCAGTGGTAAGCCTCGTAATCCAGGGGTGCAATGATCCAGTCGTCCCAGCCAAGCTCTTTGAAATTCACGTGCAGAGCCTTTTTGCTGCACCTGGATTTGGATTTCTTCCCGTGCCGCTTCCCGTGCCGGTTGCCCAGCGCCGTCCTCCGCCGCCGCCTGGGCCCTTCTCCTTTGGCCCCAGTCAGCGGAGATACCCCCTCCTCTTTTGCCACCTTCACTTCCTTCTCACTGACCGACCTCCGCGACTTGATCTGCTCCTTCATCTCGTTGAACAGGTTCTCCCTCTTCTTGGAGCGGGTGTAGGCCACCAAGATGGCCTTCTCCTGCTGGGACCGGCCGCTCCTGTCCAGCCCCAGCTGCCTCAGGTCGACCTCGGTGTCCGATTTGCCCAGTGTGACCCTTAGCTGGAGGCAAAGCTGGTTCTCCTGCTGATAGTGACGAGAGCGATGGGGGTGGTGATAATGATGCTGGCGCGCTTTAAACACTTCCCACACGTCCAGCACTTCCCAGCCGGCTTTCGTGGAATCCAGCAGGTCCAGGGACCTGGAGTCCAGCAGCTTGTCTGAGCGACAGGGGTAGAGCTGAATGTCGTAGAGGCCCGTCTTCTGCAGGGAAGTCTGCAAATCACCGGGCGCTCTCCTAAATATCCTTAATTCCGCCCCGACCAGCTCCTCTTTTTCTGAAAGGGTTGAGACATCAAACAGATACTTTTGTCTTCGCAGAGGAGAGTGCAAAAGATCGTCTGCGGGGATAAAAGGAGAAAATAATTGCAGTCAGATTCACTTAGGGTGTACAGTGTTCAGAGGGAGGACGGGAGGGGTGAGAGGAAGGAGGGGGTCGGGGGATGGGGGGCTCACATTCTCCCACAGAGGCCTTCTCTCTCTTTCTTGTTGTTCAAATGTCCACCCTGGACCTGACTGAAACAAACTGCAGCTGACAAGTCCCCAGTCTGGAGGGGAATTGAAAAAAGAAAACAACTCATACCATTATATGGAACTTAAAACAATTGTTTTTCTCGAAATGACGCCTTTTTAAAACTTTTATAGGGCTAAAGGCGGGATGAAGGTTAAGCTCACAGAGTTTATTTGAAAGCTTCCTTATATAAAATTTGCGGTTTCTTAATTTAATTTCCTGCAAAACGTGCACGTATTTTGAGATGAATTATAAATTCTGTCTTTTTTTTTCACTTGATATCACATTTCTCCGAAAATCACGGGAATGACGTGAACACTTTTTATAAATATTTTTTTTCGAACAAAACTCCAGAACAACCTGCCAATATTTGCATTCCGTGCCACTTTTAATCAAAGCCAGTGTATTTTCGCAAAAATACCCACGCTTTCGTTCAACATGCTGACAGACCGATCATTAATTTCCACTTCTCTGGCTGAGCAGAAGAAGCCTGAAACTATTATTTCCCTAAAAGTCTGAGAAGCAGCCAGAGCACCAGAAAAAAATGTATTTAGTTTTCTCTTCTTTTTTCTTTTTTGGAGGAGGGGGAGAGAGGTTTATTGCAGAGTCTTGTTTGTAAGAAACCCCCCCCCCCCCCCCCCCCCCCAAAAAAAAAACAAGGGCTTTGTGCATGCGAAGGTCCTCAGCGCTTGCCAGACACTAACGGACCAAGCGACATACTGTACACTCAGCTGAACAATACACAATTAATGCATTATTCCCCACTGGAGACCCAGGAGGTCAACAAATATTTCATCAAGGCGAAGCAATGAGACTGGAATTTAACACCGAGACAGGCTGCATGAGAAGGTGTTAGCACGTATTCAATTTCTCATTTAATGGAAACATTTTATTTAATTTTGTGTGTGTGTGTGTGTGTGTGTGTGTGTGTGTGTGTGTTTGTGTGTGTGTGTGTGTGTGTGTGTGTGTGTGTGTGTGTGTGTGTGTTGAAAGGGGGAAAAACTGCATCTATGGCGAATTTTTTCGCCCTCCCCGGTGCTTTTTACTGTTTTCGAATTTTACCCCAAAGGAGCTTCAACAGTTTCAGTAAAACACAAAAAAGTAATTTTTAAAAAAAGACGAAAAAATGAATTTAGATTTAATATATGAAATGTTAAAGTTTTATTATACAAATATCTCAACATGTTTCAACTGTTTGTGATTTACTGCGCACTTTTTTAGTCAAATCAGTATTTTATCGTGATTCTTTTTATTATTATTATTCATTCATATTATTAAAGTGACTTGGCTAGATCGAAAAGCCCTCGTGGTCTGATTTGTAAAAGTTACTCCATAGAGATATTTAAATGCGGTTGTCAGTTTCCCCTGTGATCTCAGCCGAGTCAGACAGTAAAAGCAGATTGAAACCTTGTGCTCCTTTCAGTGACTTTGCACGTCTGGTTTGCATTACTTTTTTTTATAAGACCTCAAACAAATCGAATACAAGTTCACCAAATAATTAACAGTTCTCAATTCCCATATTCCTCATTAAAGTACTTTCCCTCTTATATTTAATCTCATCCCTGCCAACGACAACATCCCCCTTAAAACGCAAAGGGGACTGTCAGTGACTGACTGCAGGAATTATTTTGTTATTTTTGTTGACAGTTAAAAAAGAAAGTTACAAACTTTTCTTCATTTGAGTATTATACACAAAGCCAATTTTTTCCATTATGCGTAACACGCTTGACGGCGGATAATTGGGGGAGAGTGCAGTAGATTTTATTGCGTGGTTAAAGCCTGCATCCTGTGCACTTTTTTGTGACCTTGTTGGTTGTATCTGAGCAAATGCAAAACATGTTTTTGTCATCTATGTCTGTTTGGAGAGAGAGGGGGATAGAGAGAGGGGGGATAGAGAAAGAGAACGAGAGAGAGAGAGAGAGAGAGAGAGAGGCCAGGCTGCACCATCTGCGCTTTAATGAGTTACCCCAAGTGCCAAAAGTAATTTTCAGAATCGGGTTATTCTTTTCTGATCTTGCCTTTTCTGACCTCCAGGAAACACCGCCTGGTTAATAAGCAAATTTCATCTACCTAAAAAAAAATTAAAAAGTGTGAAAGCAAAAGAAGCTACAGGTCTTTTAAAAAAGCTATCTCTGCACGCATGAGTCATGCGCAAAATTTACTACTTTCCGCGTCAAAAAGCCTTCCCCAGTGTTTCCTGATGGAGGTGATTCAAATAGGGAAATGTCCCAGCTGAGGTTCATTGTGCAGGTTAATTCAGTGCAACACTTTAGGGATGCTGGGAGGAATCCCAGAAGTAACCGAAGGTACTTGAGCTGAAAGAACGGAAAGAAAAATAATTTTCCGTAATTAAAGTGGCGGTGGCAAAAAAAAGAATACAAACCACTTCACAGCGACGAAACTTCCCTTTCGATTTTTTCCTCTCTCGTCATTTTTTTGGTGATGTGCCCATTGTGGCCGAGTTGGGTCATTATGGGAGAATAGACAGTGTTTGATATGTTATGACATGAACACTCAATTAGATCACCGAGTTCAAATACTCCAGTCAGCCGTTCGATGCCAAGCAGCTCTCAGAGGGTCCAGCTCGGGGTCACAGCTAGTGACACATCACATCAAAATCACAGGAGAGAGTGAGGCGTTTTTCCTATCAAACCAGCTCACACTGCAAGAAATGGCTGCACGGACGAGCAAAACAAATTTACAATCACCCCAACAAAGTCTCTCTCTTTTTTTGTTTTTTTCTGTCTTAAAAAGAACACCAGCGTGAGAGAACTGCTTTTATTTTCATTGCGCATTTTTGGTTGCTTTCTATGAACTTGAAATACATCTATTTAAAAATCAATTTTCTTGACGAAGAAAAACATTTGATTATTAGTTAAATCATTTCAATTGCGCATCATTGGGGCTGATATGCTTCCACGGAACAGCTCAGGATGGACATTTTTTGCAGCGCGCAGTCTGCGTCCTGGAGCCGAGGCTCGGAGTGTTTCAGACAGGAGGGGACGCAAACAAAGATAGCTTTTATTTCTCCCTCAAAGATTAACTCGGCGTATGTCCCCTTGTGTGTGTTGGATGTGTTAGTGTTTATCAGATTGTGTTTGTTCTCGCGGGCCGGTCAAATCACTTGGTTACACACGTTAACTGAGCCAAACACCTGCTTCTCACACCGACCCGCTTCTTCCCCCCGGCCCTCCCAGCCCCTCTTTGTCAGAACAAGTTGGTCAAACTGGGCACCATGAAGGCAACAGATTCCACGCTTTAATATATGTGGGACTGGGGTGCTTGCGTTTGAAACTCGGATAATTATTTAAGGATTCTTGGGTAAAAGAACCGAACACGAAACTCACAGCAAGTGTTTTAAGTTGGGGGGGGGCAAAAGTTCTCTGTGTTCACGTGGAGGTTGGGAGCGGGGATAGCTTTTGCTACAGCCTGCATTGACAGTGATTTACAGCTTTCATCTAGAGAGCGCCTCAATTAGTGTTTTACTGTCGTGTTGCCCAGAGGTTAATTTAAGTGTAATATAATACTCGAAAGAAAAGTTATATGTTTCAGTCAACCGTGGGGAAAACACATCCAAAAATAAATAAATAAATAACCACGAAAATCAGCGCAGTGTTCAGGCGCAATGAATAAACCTGCAACTTTCAAATCTTTGCTTTTGTTCAGCACATTTTTTAAGAATCTCACTGGATACTGTGTGCGTAAAAGTCCGCCTGCACGGTGCTTTAAAGTGTGCGTAAAAGCAGCTTGTTCTTCACTCGTTATGCGTTACTGTCATTTCTTAGCAACATTTTAACAACCTCTACAAGGAGAATATTAAACCCGTCTG
>NW_024582437.1:395941-467008 GCF_018398535.1 Haplochromis burtoni
TGTGCCACAAAATTATGCAAGACTGAGCTGATGGAGACAGCAGCTGAAAGAAACCAACCTGTTCCTCTGTCCACAAAACTTGTTATGGTGTTGGCAGATTTAGAAGAGCGGAAAAAGCTGGCGTTTAGTCCGAGTTTCTCTGCAGCAGAGTATGTCCTGTATATGGAGAGCATGTACTCATGCGGAACAATAGCGTCCTTTAGATCTTCTTTGTGGTGTCCCGCGACAGGATGAGAGGACGCGAAGATGTCTTTTAGGAATTTGGAAGAGCTTTGTCCATCCTGGTGATGGATCCTGGCACCCCTGTTCCTCCTCGGCGCAGAGGGAGAGATGATAGCAGCAGACTGGAAACACGGTATATTCCCAAGGAAAACAAGGAGGAGGCCCAGATATATCGTAATGACTCGAAATGCGTCCATGGCTGGAACATTCACCGGGAGATGTTAATAAACTCAATTTTTTCCCTCCCCCGCGCAGTGAAGTTAAATTCGAGGAGCTGCGTGAGCCAGAGATGGTGTGCGCTTCAGGGTCTGAGAGCAGCTAACTTTTGCGCTCTCCGGCCGCACCAGAAGAAGTGCGTTTTTCGCTCTGGACTCCACACAAGAGCGGAGACTGTTGGGCCGAAAAGAAACACGCCCACATGGTGGCTCAGTGCAGGGCTTCCCAAACAATTTTATGTCACAGACGTACTATAAAGCGTGCATGCTAGAGGACAGAGTGAAAGGGGGAAATAACAGTGTGGGAAAGTTTCTAATGTTTTTTGATTTATCAGTGAGTAAAATGCGTGCACGTGAGAAATCTGATTTCTTTTACTGTGAATGGCAAAAACTCGAGTTGTAACATTTTTGACATTTCTGTCTGTAGCTTGGAGCTCTTTTAAGGTAGTGGATTCAAAATGTAACGCAAAGTATTTACACGTCTCTGCTATTAAATAGTGCAGCTATTTTCTCTGCAGCACAATTACTCATTGCATGGTATGGTCTCAAACACAGAGAGTGAAATATTACAATTAACCCCATAGTCTGGGTTAGTTGTAACATATCCTGGGGTGAAATGTAACACAATGAAATAAGGGTACTGACAAAATCTTAAAATGTAATCTTTTTTATTCAACACCTGAATGCACTTAGATCTAGTTATGTAGCTATGTGTGTGTGACAGAATGCAGAAATCTAGCGTTTAAACATATTCCAACCCCTAAAAAAAAGACAAATTATGGAATTTTCAACAACTGAAAATTTCATTAATTGTGGTTGGTCTTTCTTGAGTTTGGCCTCATTGGCTCAGTGGGCATTGTAACCTACAACTCTTGCACCAACCTTTGAACATAACGATGAAGCTGAATTACTTTTTTCATGGCTTACCTTGGTGTGGTTTGCAAAGTGCTTCAGAGAGATGAAGAAGTCTGTTTCTTGCACCCATCCTGATTTATTTCCACTACCAATACTTCCTACTGGCCCATCTCTGACAAAGTGTTCTGCATAACGTATGCGTGGGAACACAAACATCGGAGGAATTGTGTTGCCAATGGCATTAACCGCATATACAAAGGTGACCAGTGAACCTCTCTCTGCTGATGTCATTGCCCCAACTTGTTTAATATAAGTTAAAGTAATAGTGCGGTAAGTTGTAACACTTGCATTATTGTTACAACTAACCCAGACTGTTGCTGTTACAACTGACCCAGACTCCTATAGCCATGAACTAGCTAACATTACAGCCAACGGCTAAAACATTAGCACTAAAGACCTAGACCTACACAGAATATATCCCCATAGACATACAAATAACATAATTTAAGTTTGATGAGTTTAACTGCAAAGCAGACAATGCTATTAGAAATTGAAATAAACTTGCTTTTTGGCATATAAATTACTTTTTTTCTTCTTAAATTGTCCGTGTTTGCCAAAATGTGCTAATTTTTCACATGTGATAGAAGAACTGAATTGGGCATGTACAGGATGAATCACATCATTTGAAACTTAGCCCTGACTGGAGAAATTGAAAGTGTTACAACTGACCGACGTTACAACTATCCCCGGTCTCCCCTATCTAATTTTGTGGATGAAATTATATGAGACATTTCACTGTTTCCTCTTATTAGCCTGTGTTTTTTCACTGGCAAGTTTGAAAAATTAAGCGTAGGCCTTGTCAAATTTGAGAAACACTGGAAGGGACTAACAGCCTTATCGGTAAGTCTGACAGCGTGAAAGCTTCCAAGGACGATGACGTTAGATTAGAGTTTAAGCGCAGATACGCTGAAGACACAAACGAAGTGATCGTAAAGTTGCGACATTTTTTAAAGAAATCTTTAAAGATTATTCATATTTTACAAAAAATATACCAAATGTAGGGAAAACTAACTTTCAGGATAAATATCATTTGATGATTTCTTTCTTTTTCCGTTTTTACTTTAATGACTGAGTAGGCGTAGGTTTTCAGAGGCGGAAATGTCATTAAATAACCAGAGCCGAAAAGGTTCCTGGGTTTAAATGTAACTCAGTGGTGTGAACATTGTAAAGTTAAAACGCTCAGCCTCGGCGTAGAGCCCTTCGAATGATTTCGTCGAGACTCTGCTGACCTCCAATGGCCTCTAGCGTACATTACAAGAGGGAGGGAAGACTTTTCCCACGTCCGCGAACAGAACAGAGACCAACGTGGGAGCAGCTAAGGGTTAAAATGTAATTGGTGTTGAAACTTTTATTCGTGATTAGCTTTCACTCAAACCTAGCCACTTGTTTTAAAGCAGAGCAGACTGTGAGACAGAGTTTGGTGATGGAGGGGATTTTTTTTTCTACTCTGGTCAGTAAGAGTAGATATCCTTACTGTGGTCATCTCGGGTGCGCAGTTCTTGTCATGAGCAGCTGCTTTTCAAGATTTTTGTTGGCAAGAGGCAACTATCAGAAAAAAGCAGTTGTCCTCAAAGGAACTTTTAGCAGACAGTGAGAGGACTGCATCGTGGTCCAGTTAAAATAAACAAGGATTATTTTGAACTGTGAATCATGCAAAGCTACTCTAGTAGAGTCTGGGAATAAAAATATGTCAGTGGAGATGAGCACAATTGCCCCCCTTTAAAGAGATCATTCTAGATATTTGTGTAAATGTATTTACAACACATAAGGTCAGAAGCATCACAGTTTTGATTCAGATTTTGCATTGAGTTTCCCAGGCCTTATCTTGTCTGTCTCTTTGCATTAGTAGCAAACAGAAGAAAATTATCATAATGGCGAAAGACTCCAGTGTTATCCCAAACATCAGAATCAGACAGCTAATGATGATCAGAACAAATAAACTTATCAACAAAGGAAGGAGATGTGTGTTTGGTTAATGATTTCTCTGTTGTAACAATGCTTCTTAGCAATCTGTTGGAAAACCTGTTTATTTCCTTAAATGGTGCCACATTTGTAAGTACAATGAATTTGTGGGTTTTGTCCATTAAAAACTTGACAAATCTTCTCTGTCATTGCTAAACAGCTTATTCTGTTGTTGACGACAATCAGGTGATTAGCATCTGATTAGCAACACCTGTGAGTATGGATCCTGCCACAGTATCAGTTGGTGTTTGCTCTGATAAGTGTTGGTTCTGAGCATATTATGTTTGATATGGTCTACACCATGGGGCAACTTCAAGCCAGTGTTTCACAAAACCAAGTTTCAGCATTTTCTGGAGTGAGCCTTGGTACCATCTTGAGACTGAAGGCCACGTTCCATTTAACAGGAGATGTCAGAGACAGACGGACCAGACGATCTGGAACAGACTGCACACAGTCAATCTCCAGGCTCATAGGCCTGCCAGGGGACCTGCCATGACTGTCCTTCACTGTTAGGTCCATTTGTGGTGGACCTTGTGAAACTTGAGCTTGTGGAGGAATGTTATGTTCAGTGATGAGTCCTAATTTTGTTTACAGCGGTTGGATAATCAGGTAGTATGGAGAAGATCCGGAGAACGCTATGCTGATTGCTGCACTGATAGGGTAACAGCTTTTCGTTAGGCAGCGTGATGATGTGGAGCAGCATCTCCCTCACTAAAAAAAAACAAGGCTTATCATCACTGGAGATGATCTCAATGCCGCGAGATGAGATTCTACAATCAGTGTCAGTCCCATATCTCCACAGTCTGTAAACAAACTTTGTCCTCCAGGATGACAATGCTTACCCCCACAGATTGGGGTTTATCAGAGACTCCAGAATTTTGGAGTGCCCGCCTGCAGTCCTGACCTCAACCTTATTGAACACTTTTGACCAAACACAAATTCCTTTGTTTTGTGCTTAGTTTGTTTAGTCTCGGTTGTCTGGCTTCCATATACATTGATAAACTATGCTAATGGTAGTTACTGTTCTGAAAATACTGAATATTGCCCCCTTAGTCTTGTTGATTTATTGATAGTAAGTGTTGTTCGCAGGATCCTATATGCTTCAGTTCAAAATAGATCCTAATAAAAACCTGCCCATATCTGTGCTGCCTTTAAATCATTTAAAAAAAAAAATCTTTTTTTTAATTTAGAATTTACCACAAACAAAAATATACTTTTTTTTTGATAAGGAACATAAAGTAAGACACAACCTATAAAAACACAAGTAAACAAACAGGTGTACCATCTAGTTAACACACACACACACATACATATCTAGCTATATAGCAGTTCAAAAATATGACATACAGGATTACAGAGGTTCAAACAAATTCGGGTCGCCTTGACAAAATGTAATGTTTCCATTTGTCCCAAATCTCAACAAATGTGTCATACTGAAATCTGTGAGAGAAGGTAATTTTTTACATTTTAAACAACCCATAGACCGTCTCGTGCCAGTCATTTAGCGATGGAATTTTCACACTTAGCCATTTCTGAGTGATAGTCTTTCGGGCAGCCAGACTCAAAATGCCATATAACAGCTTGGTCACTTTATCCACATTTACTGAGTATAAAAATCCGTATTGCTTAACTGGTATTGATCTTTTACTGATTGGAAGTCCCTAAGAGTTCCCTTATCATAAAACATACAGTATGCCGTTAAGCCTTGTCCTACCCAGTTTTTATATCTCGCATCTATCTTGTTGGGTAAAAAATCAAGATCATAAGAGCACCATCTTAAGATCCTGGTCTCTTCATTCCAATCATTCTTGTTAAGAAATTGTAACCAAAGCTTTAAAGGCAAGTTAATCCATTGGTTTCCTTGATTAATTTGTTTTTTAATAAGTATCACATCCCCTAAGTTTGCCTGAATTGGAAAATCTCTTGAGGCAACTATTTCTATTTCTTTCCATCTTGCTTGGTAGTCTACATTGCAACACACTAGGGTCCTCAGTTGAGCTGAAACATAGTAATCTTTCAAACATGGGAACCCCAACCCCCCTTTATCTTTATAGCCAGCTAGTTTGGTACTTGATTCATGATCTTTTCCCCTGTCATATGAACCTGGAAATTATTTTGTCCCACTCCTGAAATTGTTAAGTTCCATCTTTTAATATCCTCATTTATTTTATAGCACAAAGGTTTCAAATTTGCATGATATATTTTTGAGAGATCTTTAGGGATACTTACTCCAAGACACTTAATTTGCTCCAAATCCCAATTCAAGTTAGCTTTGGACTTAATTTCCTGATTTGACTTATAATTAAAAGTTAAAATCTGAGTCTTCGATATATTAAGTTTATAACCTGATATTGAGCTAAAGGTCTCCAGAAGTGATAACAGCTTGGGGAAGGTAACATTTGACCCTTTAAATCATTTTAAATCACATTTATAGCAGGACGGTGAACAAAACGTTAGGACACTGAAACTGCTTCAGCTACATTAAAGTGCTACTATTACTTTCCCTCCTGTTTCATGTCGAGCTGCTCTTTGTGGAGTAGGCCTGTGAGGGCAAAAATGGTAGTTGATTTTAAACGCGCATACGCTCAGCTGTTCTGTTTACCATCTTAAAATAAAGCATCACTGCCCACCGAGCTTCAGTGTCTTCTTGTTCCAGCAGAGGTCCTCCGTGATACAAGACAAACTCCTGCTTAGAGGTGGCACGCTGGCATCTTAGTCACTGTGCTGTGTTTCCATTTAGAATCCACTTTAAAACGACTGGAATTAGCTGATGAAAATCCAAATAAATGAGGTAAGACAAAAACATTAACAGTCGAGTTATTTCACCGCGCTCAAAGTTTTATTTTTATGTCTGTCACTCTGATTTCAGCACATTTGCCAGTCAGCGGCGTGACAAAAACACTGTTTTATGTATGTGTGTGTTTGCAGAATCTGTAAACGTTACGGCATGAATGGCATTTAAAGCGCCAGCGTCGTATTTCAATCGGCCTCAGTTTCAGCACCATGGAGAGCCAACAGGCCCTGACAGCAAGTCAGCAGACAGTGTTAACCTTCATGTACATATTCGGGGAAAAAAACAACAACCTTCTGTATGTGTACAGCAGATGACATTTTTATATCTGGTATTTAAACGGTTCTAACTTGTATCCGTTGGGATGGTTTTAAGGAATGCCGCAAATCCGTGCAGGGAATGTAAAATCTTAGATGATATGGTTTCGATCAATGTTAAATCCTGTTAAATCTAGTTTTGCAGTGTCGGTGGGACGTGGTATTATAATATAGCATACTATTGCATCATGTGCATTTCTAAGAATAATGTATAGACTAAGTGTATGTAAAATTGAAACGTGGACAGCACGCAGTGTACTGCTGTACAAAGTCCATATCGCTACACGGTGGGGGGGCTTCGGTGGTTAAGTAACGCCCCGCTCGTTATGTAACACACTTGGGATGGCGGGCACTTTATTGCGCGCGCACAGTCAGTGGTCTCACTTCTTGCCCAATCGCTTGCGTCGTCAGTCTGCACTCAGCTCTCATCCGCACAACATCCACACAGCAGCGCGCAGGCTGGCACCACCAACAGAGGAACGACCCTTTGTGCTTCACCCAAACTGACGCGCATCCTTCTGAGAGACATCACCGTTTAACGTCACCGTCCATCATCCAGGCAGGTGGTGTTGTGTTTTTGATCCTCTCATTGAAAACCATGTCGCATCAAACGCGTGTTAGCCTCTAAAAATCTTCCCTTAAAACTATTTTAGGAATGGCAGCAGGTGGGGAGGGGTGGAGCTGTTTACAAGTTCAGGAGCGAGTCTTCTTTAGATTTTTTTTCCAATAATGATATTTTTGCCTATGCGCATAAATATGACATGTTGGATGAAATCTGTCCACCCCATGCTTGAAGTTGTTTACAGCCAGAGACGTCCTGTAGCTGACTCCGCACATCGTTATCATGGAGACATGTCAGCGCCTAAGGTAAACATTCCCAGAAACTGCGGGGGCGCCACATGAAACAAAACAAAAATCCCACGGCTGGATGCGATAGGATAAAAATGTAAATCGAGCAACTATTAAATGGTTATATGAAAAGAACCGCTTTATTTGTTGGTACGATATTATCTAAATAGGCTTTATAGTACTCAGTTTAAAAAAAGAAAAGGAAAAATGGATTTTGAAGGGAGCTGTGGTAAACAAAGGGAGGCATGTAAACACATGGTGCGCTGTCCGAGGGTTTATTAATGATGGTTTAAATGGCTGCCCAAATTCTCTTTTATTTTGGGTGTGTTGACAGCACTGGAAAGACATGCAAACGAAAATGATCGCCACTATATGGAGAATAATTCTGTTGACTGTGGTTTTCTTTTCCATAAACACATCTTCTGTACTGGCTGGAAGCTATTTTACCAAAAGTCACTTTTAGTTTCAGAATGCTTCATGCTGAAAGTGAAAGTCACTTCCAAGCACTGACATCATGCATTTATGATGCAGTCTGTTTAAGGGTTGGTGGGCTTAAAATAAAAGTGGCAGGTATGACATGTGACTCAGCAGAGAGATTGAAATCATTCAATTGAATCTTTCCTTTTTTTATTTCAGCAAAGGGAGGGGGAACAAGAGTCAAACACCAGCTGGTTTTCACAGAAATCAAGCAATTTAATGCCTCAGTAATAAACACAGCAAATGTACCGACTGCATTATGACGTTAATGTCAAAGTGGAATGAGATGCTTCGCATTAGTTCATGTGTGTCACCACCATTATGAAAAAACACATACTCTGGGATGGATTAAGGGAATTATTATTGACGCCCACTCCATGCTGTTTTAAAACAACACCATCTGGATGAGGGGAGTAGCTCCAGTGGAGGCTTAAAGACTTGTTTACTTGTATCCCACTGACAGTTCTTATAAAACATCCTTTCCCAGTTCATCTTCTTACTAAATCAGCAACCTCCCATGAAGTTTATTTGGAATACAGTTTTTTAAATTATTATTTATTTATTTTTGGATTGATTATGGTTCATATATGCAGGCAATTTGGCTGTTTGTTGCTTAAAGGGAGTCTTTGCACCTTGGGCAGTTCTTAGCCTCTTACTCAGCAGGTAGCCAATCAACTTTGTCTAGAGACAAGTAAAGGATCGAATGTATGGGTGCGAGTGGAAAGACTTGGCCGCAGTCAAATCATCAAATATGGGTATACCACAGATGGATGGGCAGGAATCAGTGTCAACACAATGTAACACAATACTACAAAACCAAGGTGCGTACAGTTCAAATAAAAACAACCTCAAGCAAAGCTAAGTAGAAAAAAGGAACCAGCAAATCTCTTTAGTTCATTTAATCAGGAGGTTTCAGTGCATAGGCTTATTCTGACTGAGATGTTTGACAAGAGCTATATATTTACAATGAAAGTCCTTATAGCCAATCGTAAAGCTAAAACACCCAGCATCATCAGCAGACTGTCAGTATCCACTGAGACCACTCTTTTTCCAGCCAATTGTTATTAAGACACTACATTCAAAACTGAAAACCTCAGCCTCTGAGAGATACTAGAAAGGAAGTCAAAAGATCAATAAAGTCATGTCGAGTCAGGGAACCATGGATGCCTTTGCTTTGCATAACGTCAGTCCATTCGGTGGCATCACCTCCAAAATTTGTCATCCTGGTAGTGGTGCTTCCTAAAAAGAAAAAAATCATTGGTATTCTCGTGACAGTCTGCCTCATAGTTGTTTAGACACCACATTTCAGTCAGCACCAAAACTGTCAGACAGGCTGACACCACCATCCACATTTCCTCTTGACCACACCCTTTTTGATTGAAAAATCACACATCTCATCTTCTCTGCTCAGCTCTTGTTTCAGTTTATCCACATCCAGGTTTGTCTTTTAGTTGTTTGTTTGTTTTACCTTTAAAACCCACTAATGAGAGCCACAGTTAAAAGAAAATCCATTAAAAATATAAAAATATAAATATTCATTGATCTCATCAAATCAGTGGCACGATGCTCCGTAAACATGCTGGCTAGAGTACACAATGTTCATTCAGTCTGAGGAAAGCATCGAGCAGCTGAATGGTACCTCCCCTTCAACACTTCCAGATATTTCATCAGCGAAGGGCTGAGTAGGATGAGCAGCAGAAGCCTTCACTCTGTGCACATTCATACATAACTGGTTCCTTCTAGCTCGACTCTTTCGCACAGCTTATCCCCTTCAGTTGCTATGACTGTTGCTAGGGCACGGCAGCAGTCGCCCGGCCCTGCTTGGTGCCTATAATCTGATTCTGCCATGCTATTGCACCGGGCTTTTGTGTATTACTACAGCGAAGGATGAAATTGTGGATGCCTGAAAACCAAAAGAATAAAAGTGTAAGATAAAGTGGTGCAGTACAATTCAGAACACGTCAGTCTATTTTTGAAGAAGATGAAAGTGGAGTTTGAGTCCCGAGACTCTGTGTTCTAATTTTGCAGTTCAGTTTGGTCCTTTGTGGGTTGGAAAGGAGGATTTTGCACACTTCTGGGCTACTCATTAATGGATAATAGGTCGTATTGGGTCCTTAGTTTTGCAAAGGCAGGTGATCGAAGTACTTTTCTTTTTAATGTAGGAGGGGGGAAGGTGAGATCAGAGCCAAAGGATGCGACAGCAGCACACAGGCCCTGGGGTCAATGACATAATTCCCAATGCCACCCCCAAAAAAGAATCTGTATGTACTTATGCAACTGACCCCCTTACTCGAGGGTGCTGAGAGGCAATCAACAGGCAAGAGGAACTAAAGTAATTTTGTAAAGTTTATTCAAGCGTGAGAGAAGATCTGCATTATTTAGCTATGGAGCATCAATAAAAAATGCTTCTCTCTTGTTTAAATGTGCATGTACAAAAAAAAGTTCAGCGTTAGACCAGAGTTCCCTCTGCTTTGGCTTCTATTTCAAACCCTTTTATAGAAAAAGAAGCTACAGCATCGCTCCAGCATCCATTAGATTTCATTGATTGAAGCACTTTGTGGCATTTGGCAGGCAGCCCTTCACTTTTTGCACAGACAGCTGATAAGCAGAGTTAGCATGGCCTCATCTACTGTATTACTGTGCTTTATATCTATCATTTTAATCTGGGATAACTTTGATGAATAAGCTGAACATGAAGAGATTGCTCTTTGTATCTGCATCTGCACAAAGACCGAACTGTTCCAAAACCACAAGCAAACTGAGTTAAAGGTCCAGTGTGTAGAATTTAGAGGTATTATCACGTCCAACTACAGATGTAAGTAAGTTTAGAACGAGCCCTTTATAGGCAGCACATCTTCTTATAATAATCCTGCCATGCTGCTGAGCAGAACAAGCAAACCGAATATGGTTTCTAGAAAGGACATTTCACATTTAGACTGAATCAACACGCTTATGAGCTCTCCGTCATGCTTGGAAATGAAAGGATTAATTTTGTTCCATTTTACAATGTGATGTCATTAAATCTCACACAGTGTTCCTTTATTTGATTTAAAATTCATTTCTGCCATATGTTTTTTGTTTGTTTTTTGTCCAGGGTTAGGGTTAAAACTTAGATTTTCTGAACTTTTGATTAGCATCATTATGTAATAGTTTTCCTGCAAAGGTAAAGACATTTCAGCCCATGCTCTGCATGTCTTTATTGCTCATTGGCAAACTTCAGCATGCTAACACAGTAAACAGAAATGCCAAACCTCTGTACGTTAACATCAGCATGCTTGTACATTGAAGCTCTGCAACTATTAAGAGTCTTACATAGATGTAGACTCATAATTATTTTTACATAATCTCCTTTCATTTGGATTTTCTCTGTAATTCCTTTGCTTCATTTGATTGTTTATAGGCCGACTGATCCTGATATGAAAAGGTAGCCCACTGTTTATTTTTAGCATTTTTTTTATTTATTTCCTGTGTTGGGCCTAGTCCGCCTTCAGGCTTCTAGTGCCATCTGTACCAGACAGCATTTGTGTGTGGGTATGGGGGGGATTCAGTGGTGTAACAGGGTTCAGATAGAGGGCTTTTGTTTATTATGAGTTTGACTTCCACATCAAAATTCTTATCTATATATGGTCCACAGGAATGTGACTTACCTGTTTATCTTTTTTTCTTCTTTCACACTGATCAGAGGAGAAAGCGTGAGGCACGATGGGACCATTCCAAGAATATGAGGTGAGTCTTAACTGAATGCAAAATACTCTTTTTTTACCCATAAAAACAAAGATAAAACAAAAATATCTGCAACCTTGCAGTTATTATCATAAGATAATTAATGATAAATATGACCTGAACTAAATCGTTTGGTAATTCAAGAGAAAAAAAAAAGAAAATCATAGTTATCATACATGCACTACATCAGTGCCTCCTGCTCTGATAAACAGGAAAACAAATCACCACAGAAAGGGAGCCCCCGCAGCCGCATCCCACGTCTGGTCCTCCATCCTTTCCGACCAAAAGACAAGGGATCGCCTCTGTCTGATTCCCCTTTCTCAGAGGAGGAGGGCAGGGAGTGTGACATCAGCTCCGAGCACTCCAAGAGGACCATCAGCACCAACAGTTTTTGTTCTGGTAAGAAGCTCAGCTCCAGGGCAAGGGCAGGACATGCCTAATATGAAATGAATGTGACTGGTGGTCAGCTGAAAAATCTTATGACAATACTACAATGCAAACATTTTAAATAATTTAAGCAAAGGTTATGCACGCTCAAAAAGAAAAAGCATCTTTGTTTGGTTTTCTCCCAAACTAGCCTCTATTAAGAAACAGAGCAAAAAATGCAAAGAGTGAATGTGTGTGACCACAGAAACTACTTGACAGCTACTTTCTGGTGGTGATGAGCCATTGTAAAAGCTGTTGTGCTATCTGCCAGAGAGCAAACTTAGGTTGCGATTGACTGCCTGCCCTGCGCTGCCCATTCTTGGCTATTACTGTCTGTGTGCCTGTCTACAATAGATGACACCGGCTGCCCCACTAGTCAGTCTGTGTCCCCCTCCAAAACCCCGTCAGGCTCAGAGCAGAGTGCCCACGGATCGCCGATACTCCCAGAGCGCAAGACCAAAGTGAAGAGGGTGAGGGTGATGGCCGAGTGGAGCGGTGAAGCACGGAGCGCGCCGAGGCACAAGAGGGAGCTGAGGTCGGCCATGAAAGCCAGAGGTACAAAAAAAAGAGTACTGAGAAAAATACAAAAACAAAATTTCAGATAAAGCAAGAAATCTCAAAATCTTCAGCTTAGCCCTGCTGTATTATCATCTGATCCTAAGGTTTGATTCTGTTACCACTCATGAGTTTTGTTTTGTTTCTACTCACAGACTTCTGTAGTGCAGCATGGTTATCACATAACAATTTCCCACTCTGGGATGCAGCTGCTTACTAAAAAGAAAATTGTGAATGGGAGAAGAGCCATTTGTGTATCTGTGAATTTTTTTAATCAGAAAATTAATTTTTTTCTCTTATAATCTGAGGCAAAGGGGGGAAATGCTTGATTAATAATCAGACTGAACAAGGGGCACTGATTGGTGGGGAGAAATGTTTGGGAGCTTAACCAATTAGGCTGATTAGCAGGAGGTCAGCTTACTGAAGGTGCACAGACTCTTAGTTGACTCACAAAGTGGTGGAGGATCACTGAGATTTGAGCAGTTTTAATTGCTGTTGTCACCGGAAACAGTAATATGGTTTTGTTTAATGGAAAAAGACACTACTCAGGTATGACTCTGATTTCAGTTTTGAATCACTGAAACTCTAAAATGATGACCTGCTTTTGTTCTGCTTACATCTCTGTGCCCAGGCCTCAAGCCTTTGTCCTGCTGCAACAGGACAACAGCAGAGAGAGATTGCATAAGGCTGGATAGCATTGGCTAATTGTGACGTTCCAGTGATATTTATGATGATATGGTTCATTTTTGGCTAAGCATTAGTATAGATTGCTCATAAATCTTATTGGAAATCCTGTTTAGAGATATAAACACCATAATCCTGCAGTGGTTGCTGAATGAAGGATTGTTTGTGATTTTTTTTTTTTTTTTTTTTTTAAAAGAAAATGGTTTTCTAATGCACAACAAAACTCAATCTAAAGCGGTTTCAGTTTCTAATGTGGCACGTTGGGAAAATGAACTGCTCTCATGCATTAAACTCAAATTAACTTGGGCTGTGGTTTAAAGGCAGGAGCTATATGTCTAGCTGGTAACTTTTGGCTTCTTTTAGCAGGAATTTTAAGTAGGATTCTTTTTTTTAATTTTTATAAAATTGACCCTCATTAAATTATGTAGAACCCAGAGTGTTGCTGGAGAAGTATAGCGGTGATCAAAAGTTGCACTGCGTCTTTGTGGATCCAGAGGAAGTATATAATGGTGTACCAAGAGAGGAACTGTGTGACTGCATGAGGAAGTCAGGAGTGGCAGAAAAATATGTAAGAAGACAGAGAGACAGTGGTGAGTTGTGTCGTAGGAGTGACAGATGAGTTCAAGGCAAGGATGGGATTGAGTCAGGATTTGGCTCTGAGCCCCTTCTTGTTTGCACTGGTGAGGGATGGGTTGACAGATGAGGTCAGGCAGGAGTCTCCGTGGACTCTGATGATTGGAGACAACACTGTGCCACGTAGTGAGAGTAGGGAGCAGGTTTGAAGAGAGTCTGGAGAAAAAAGGAATAAAAGTCAGTAGAAGAAAGACGGACTACATGCGTGTGAATGAGAGGGAGGTGGGTGAAACGGCCAAGATGCAAGGAGCAGAGGGAGTAAAGGTGGATGAAGTTAAATACCTGGGGTCAACGAGCCAAAGCAATGGATCGTGCACAGGAGAGGTGAAGAAGAGTGTGGGTGGAGATGAGTGTCTGGGATAATATGTCACAGAATCATGCAGCAACAGTGAAAGGGAAGGTTTACCAGATTGTAATGAGACTTACTATTATGTATGGATTGCAGAGCAGACAGAGCTGGACATGTTAAGATTTTCTCAGTGGGGGTGACCAGAATGGATAAGATTAGAAAGGAGTATGTCAGAGGGGCAGCTTAGGTCATGCAGTTTGGAGACAAAGAAAGAGAGACAAGGCTGAGATAGTTTGGACATACGTAGAGGGGGGGATAGTGGATATATTGGACAGAGGGTGTCGAAGATGCAGCAGCCCGGTGGACATGGAGAGGGTTGGTGTGACAGGAAGATGCAAGGGATAAGCTGAGATGGAAGCGGATGATCTGCTGTGCTGACCTCTACAGGGAGCGACCAAAAAAAGGAGGCATAATTTTGTAGAACCCACATTTTTACACTTTCAGGAATCAGTCGGTGTTTCTGCATCACTAAAGATGACTGTTCAACAGTTTGTTTTATCCTGTTGGGACATTGTGCTCTTTTTCCTTTTTTTCCTTCCTTCAGGTAGTGAGGCAGACTTCAGCTCTTCCAGCAGCACAGGCAGCCTAAAGACCAGGGAGGTTCTTAGTTCCAATTCAGTTGGAAAGAAAGCTCCTTCACGCAGGTATGAGGTTTAATATGTGCATCATAAATCACTAACAGATTTGAACTTAAGTTTTCAAGACATGCATTATCCAGCAAGAGTGCAGTGTGCATATACACACTTAAAAAAAATAAATAAATAAAAAATTAATGAACACCCATATTTATTTGTTGTCATTTATTTTAATTTTTTTCTTTCATCTTAAGTCGCAGCACTCACATCAGGCCACTTCCGGTGTTCAAACCAGCCGGGAACCCAGCAGCCAACAGAGATGCAGAACTCTACGCTCCCTACCGAACTCCTCCAAGAGCTGCCTCCTCAACCAACAGCAGCAGCTGCACCTCCAGCCCCACTTCTAGGTAATAAATATAGATTTCATGCTTATTTGCCGTTTTCTCTTTATTTCCTGTTAAATGTGTTTGAAGTGTAACCTTTTTTGTAAGAGAAGCAGGTACATTTTGGAGACTGTAGAGGTTTAGGCTGTGGCTCGGGCCATGTGCAGTGACCACTAGTGAGTGGGTGGCTGGATTAGGCTCAGACAGTTATCATTTCCTCTCTTGCAGCTGGCTGGGATTATATTGGTCATGATGTGGCTGTAGCTGGGATTAATGGGGATTTAATATAGCAAATGTCTGAATATGGTATCCAGACAGTGACCTTTCTGACTGGGTCTCATCTGCAACTAGAGCGAAAGCAGTTTGCTTTGGCAAAGAGAATAGGGTCATAAAATTTTTCATACAACAGAATACAGTTGCCTGAGTCTTAAATATTGCTAAAACTGAATTTCTAACATGGTGCTTAAGGCAGCAGATTATTTGAAAGGCTCTGCTAGTTTGCATCTCAGCCCTGCATAAGCCTTCACTTTAAAAATCCACTCTCAGGAGCAGTCCAAACGATAGACACTTAACCCTTTTAGTTTCTGTGCAGACACAGAATCTGCCCTGTTTTCCATGCTCACAGCTTCCATAAGTGCATCATAATCCTCCAGTCCTGTCACTCAAAGACGTGCTGTTTGTCAGCATTCCTCTGCCTGGCTAAGTGTCATGTGACATTGCTTCCCCCTCACATGCTGCTTTCTCCAGGGCTGTATCTATTTCTGGCAGGGATGCAGCATATTTGCATCAAAGCCTAGAGTAACCCAGGTTGCTAGGATATCGTGCTGGTGAAAGAGAGCGTCTTAAATGCTGCTTTGCATATCATCCAAATCCGCTAGCTTTTCTGGGGGTGACAGGAATCCTTTTATTAGTTTTCTCTGAGCATGATGACACACCTATTTGAGGACATGTAGGGAACATTTGCCAAGGCTTTTTCCACTAAGGTGATTTCTTTGCTAGCTAATGCTGCTTGTATTCAGCATTTTAGGATTTTAAGTCTGTTGCCTGCATGTCAGTAATCCTGTGTCAGACAGTAATTCCAGGCTTCAGGGAGCATCTGCCCTGACAGCACTCTGAATCCGACTAATTACATTCTGTGGGGAGAATTTTAGCTGAAGTTTTAAATTGGTTTGTTTTCTGCAGCTGTTTAAAAATGTCTGCTTGATGAATGACAGATAATCACTTCCCGAGGTGTAAACATCCACCGGCAACCTCATTTCCCTTTCTCCCTCTCTTTGTCTGCCCAACAGAAGGGCAGGTCTGGGCTGCTACCATTCATGTGGTGACAACCACGGAATCAGGCCTCCGAACCCTGAGCAGTACCTCACCCCTCTGCAGCAGAAGGAAGTGGCCATCAGACACCTGAAGACCAAACTGCTGGAGTCTGAGAACAGAGTCCATGACAGGTTGGCAGCCTCATGTCCAGCTGTTCAGTTTTAAGATAGGATGACAGCAAAAATGTACTGCTGTGCTGATGTAATGCTTGCATGCTGCAGTTCTGCTCCTCAGTAACATCTTGTGAAGTCTAAACCCCCTGGAAAAGGAGTGTTGCATAAGACTGCGCATAGCAAAGCATATTTTTAAAGTGTTTCTTTATTCGTATGCTGCGCTTAACAGTGATGGATTAAATAATGTCCTTGTCATTCATTAAATATGGGACTGTGGTTTAGCATGAAGACTCAAACAGGAGCATCTGGGCAAATGGCAAAATATGCCCATTTTATTTTGGGTGAAAATATGAGTTATTTATTTTTACTTTACTACAATTTCTTTGAATGTGTACTAAGACAAAAAGGAGGCATAGTAAGAAATCAATAGGAATGGCATTGCTGGGGCTAGATGGATTAATAGATGGGGCGACCGTGGCTCAGGGGGTTGGGAAGCTCATCTGTAACCGAAAGGTTGCCGGTTCGATCGTTGTGTCCTTGGGCAAGACACTTGTCTCCTCTGGCCTACTGGTGTTGGCCAGTGGGGTCGATGGAGCCTCGCTTCGATATGGCAGCCTCGCTTCTGTCAGTCTGCCCCAGGGCAGCTGTGGCTACAACTGTACAACTTGCCTCCACCAGTGTGTGAATGTGAGAGTGAATGAATAGTGGAATTGTAAAGCGCTTTGGGTGCCTTGAAAAGCGCTATATAAATGCAATCCATTATTAAAAGTGTGGTAGCTAGGTTACACCAGCCATTCGTAGGTGGCCCACTTAAAAACCCGGGAATCCCATGGTGCCCACTCAATTTTAAATTTTCACTCTAATCAAAATACAAGTCAAAAGTTTCTTAGATTTTATTCAAAAACCATAAACAACACAGGTTGTTGGCTTTAAATTGATAATGCTACCCAGTCATATGTCAAGTGTTAAGGCCCATGTGTGGCCCACCTGCCACTTCGACACAAAATTCAAGACATGAGCAGTAATTTTAGGTCAGGGTAATATTGCAAACTAATGACCTCCTATTTGATTAATTTCTTTTACATAAATGTGTAACTGTACATACTTTCATACATTTCAAACTGAATAGTTATTCACTCCCCCCTTTGAATTCAGGCCATGAGCCTTCACAGACATTTGTATTAAAGTGGCAGAAAACACAAAGTTACAAACTCAATAAGTGCAGTATTTTTTTATTTTTTTTTTTATTTTTAAAAAAAAAACAAACCTCCCGGCATTTGTAAGTGGCCTAGGACTTCTGTCCATATAGTGTATTTCTCTCTTCTAACAGTAAATGTCTAGCCACCTAAACCCACACACAGTGGGTTGTCACAGCCATCCCCCAGAACATCCAGTCTTTAGCTAAACTATGTATAGCTTCAGACTTGGCATATAAGTGGCTTTTTTTCCCAAACTTTACAAATTACATGGTAAAGTTCACAAGTGTGTATTCAAAAACTGTTCCTTTAAGTTACTTGGATGTTTTCCTCCCTCTTTATTAGAGAGACAGAGATTGAGGAGCTTAAAGCCCAGCTTAGCAGAATGAGGGAGGACTGGATTGAAGAGGAGTGCCACCGGGTGGAGGCTCAGCTGTCCCTCAAAGAAGCACGCAAAGAGATCAAGCAGCTGCGTCAGGTGGTGGAAACCATGAAGAGCAGTCTGATGGAAAAAGATAAAGGAATTCAGAAATACTTCATTGACATCAACATCCAAAACAGGAAGTTGGAGTCCCTGCTGCAAAGCATGGAGCTCGCCCAGAGTGGTGCCAACCTCCAAGATGAAAACACCCTGGACTTTATCTACGACAGCTCTGATGGCAGCGGGAAGAAGATGGTGGTGGATGAGGAAGGTGCAATGGAGCTGGGATACCAAGGAGCAGAGGCAATGGCAGACAGCGGGCTGCTGGCAAATGATGAGATGGCGAACAGAGCGGACATTTTGGAGAAGGTCTTCATGTCCACTGCAATGGACTTCAGTCAGGACTGTAGCAGCAAGCTGAGGGCCAGTGCAGAGTCTGGGCCCAGAGTGTCTGCGCTGTCAGGAGAGAGACAGTCAACAGATTCATCCACTGGAACCCAGCCCACTCTACCAGATATGGTTGCCACCTCAGGCACACTTCCACATCAGGACAAAGAAGTCCAGGCCGACATCATGCCCATGCCTCCAGACCTGCAGGCTCTGCTCTTTCAGCTTCTAAAGTTCCATGGGGTTGCAGCAGGAGATACAGCTCTATCAGCCCCAGTTAGTCTTCTAGGGTTCCCAAACCTACCTGGCTCCATTTGCACCACCACCAAACAGCCTGACTCAACACCTTCCCAACCCAGCACATTTCCAGAGAGCCCCGACACCTCCGCCGATTCCGGCACATGTTGCTCAGAGCCTTCCGAGAACAGACGATTCATGGAGGAGCTGGACTTTACTGTCGGCGAGGAGGATTCTCATCTGTCATCAGGACTGGATGTGGTCGGCAAGCGTTACTGGAGCAACAGCTTCCTCGTGGATCTGGTGGCAGTAGCGGCACCAGTATTGCCTACAGTGGCTTGGCTGTACTCACGGCATGGCTTGGACGGAAGCACTCCGGTGTACAACATTGCTGCCCTGATTAGGGGCTGCTGCATCATGGGATTGCACTCTCTTCGTCACATCACTCATAGGCCTGATGCGTAATGGCTTCCAATCCGCATGCAAAACCCCTGACCTTGAACTAAAGCACTTAAGCATCTTTCCAAGAGTATTTGTGACATCGTTGAACACTTGATATCAATGCAGTCATTTTGGTTTGAGCACTGTTATTTTTTTGCACTGTAGTTACCAAGAGGTGACATGGAAGGGATTATTTATAACAAAGTTTATTTATGTATTTATTTATGATTTACATGTATAAGCAGATCATCTGGGTAGATGGTTGTGTGTTATCATAGTCCTGTGGTGCCCCTAGCTGTTTAAAGCAAAAGTTCTTTGTGTTAAGAGATTTTCAGGAGGTGAAAGACTGACTGCTGCTTTCTGTTTGATGGGTGGTGGGTTCTGGAATGTTTCCTTTCTTCATAAAGTAACCTTAAACCTTCAGCCAAAGCTTTAATGCAAGTTCACCGTTTTGTGAAGTTTTATTTTATTTTTTTTATTTTTCCTCCCCTCATTCTGGGTGTAGAGCTTTACTTGGTACTGCCTGTGTATTGTTCATAGAAGCTAATGCTTCAAAGCAACTGACACTTGTAATGTGCCTGAGCAATGTGCAATACTGGTAGTAACATCAATGTCCTTGCATCTTTATTATTAAAGCATGATAATTCTGGCTATGTTGTAGTGTTTTGTTTATTTGGTTTTTTTTGTTTTTTTTTTTTCTTCCCATAAATAAATAAACGGGGGTGGGGTATCTCATCAGAACCCAAGTTCCAGCAAGCAACATGCTCTCGTGATGGCTCATCTTACGTAAAAGCTTTCTCGACCTGTCTACAGATGTCCCCTGGGTTGTGGTTCTGACTGTGGAGTGCATTAGATCCACTTTACTGGGATCTCTCAGAAGCTGTTAAACCTGCCCTTACACCAGTAAAAACTGGGTCAGTGCAGCTGAGTCTGCCCACATAAGCCTTTAGTGATTGCATAATACCCATCACATTCAGTGAAAATTAAAGCAAAAAGCTGATTAAATCTACATGAGCTAACACTTGCATCTTTGCTACAATGGGTCCATTTCCGCTCCAGCTGTAAGGAGAAATGCTATGTTGACATTGCATAACCATGACTCCTCGGTTCATAAGGCATCTGAATCATCAGATGCTGTAATCCCCACATCAGTGTAGGGATGCTAGATTAAATGAGTGGGCAAGCATTGGTTTGAGCATGAGTGCACACCAGTTGTGTTTTTTTTTTTTTTTTTAAAGAACACTGGATGTGACTGCACCCACTTAGCTTATCCCCTTTCTGAAGACTGATGACATGCACTTTCCCTTTCTGAAAGTGGGTCAGTCTCTGAGAGGTTTGGCAGGCAGGCCGGCAGAGTCCCCAGGTAGATGGGACTGACATCATTATGATGGAGGTCAGATGTGTGATGACAATAGTCTGTCAGTACCTTCTACAGGCCAGTTTAGCATCAGACTGTGTTTTGATACTGGAATCTTCATGCATGCTGACGCTTGACTCTAATGCGTAAATGATTGATCATGAAAAGAAATGCTTTACAACATGGTAACCATCCTACATGTAAGCCTATTAGCCACATTGCTAACATTTATGGCCTTGAGAAAGTACGATGATACAATAAATTCTCCACTTCTTTATTTCAATAGCTGGGCCCATGTCCTCATTTTAGGTTTGACAGCGTTTTAGTAGGTAAAAATGAATGCTTTGACATGAATTGAGCTGCGGTTTGGGGAAGGCCTCGAAGGGGACTAGCAACGGCTCCCGGGCCTGGCAGATCTCCATGCACTAAATAGAAGTGAAGAAGTTAAAGAATTGAGAACAAGGAGGGTGGGGCACGTAAACGAGAATGAACAGCTTGCAGAACTGGGGGAACCTATATAGATGACAACCAGAACGAGTGTTTGGAGGCGTGGTCCTGCTCCTGAAATTCCGATACATAATCTCCAACTAAGTGCAATCGTTAACACAATCTTTAAGTTTGTGTCACTCCATCAAGGTTTTGTCGCATTTTCTCCCCTTATTCACTTCTGTAGTTTGCAGCATTTTTCATGAGGCTGGTTTGCAGGTAGGAGATTAAAAAATAGAAAGTTCTAGGTCAATTTTATTTTAACATGATGATGTCAAGGGAAGAGTCTATACATATTTCTGTTTTGCGGGAATGTAATGGCAATTCCACCAATAGCTTGACAAATTTCAATAAAAACCAGGGTGAGATATTGGTAAGGTTCATCCTCTGGGGACCATCACTGATGGTAACATTTTACAGAGCTCTTTCCAATAGAGTTTTATTTCACTGTAGAAACAAGTTGTTTGCCAGGTGGCCGACACCTAAAAAACACTCATAGACAGTGAAAAAGCCTGAACATAAAGGTTGTATTCATGAAAAATTATTACCTTTCCCACAATGGTTGCTGGAGTTATTTTACTATTTACATATCAGGCGTAGCCAGATTGTCTTCAGTTGAAGGTATGAATCAAAATTTATTAAAAACCTGTGTAGGTCTAATACAGCAGAGATACAATTTGTCAACTCTGGACTCATTACTTTATATTAGTCCTATGTTGTGCTCAATCACTGCTATTTTTACCATTAAGCATGTGTGAAAACAGGATTTTAATGATTAATTTCTGAAAAAAAATCACGACGTGCAAAATTTAAAAAGGAAAACATGACATGCAGCCTTTGTCAGTGAAAATAACGGGGAAAGGGCATTTCCAAAGAAAATAAATCCACACCTGCTTTTAATTTCATTCTTGAATCTATTCATGCTCGAATTATTTTCATATTCATTTTATCATTGAAATTTTAACAGAAATTTTGTCAGTAAATCATTGAATAATATTAACCCAGATATGTCTTCTTTGACTTGCTTTGCACCATTTATCACAAGTCATGGATGAACACATGCTGTATCTGCACTTGCCAACGTTTCCATGACAACACTGACTGGGAATTTCATTACAATGACGCATTACAAGATGCTCAGTCAGAAGCACTTACTTAAAATGATGTGCTAGGAAACGTTTATCCATCAGCCCATTATTTGCCAAGATTACTGTATGAGTGTCCATTGTGATGATGACCCATGTATTTTAAGTACTGGGTCTCTGCAGACAATTCATCAACTATTTAACAGCAGAGCAAGATTTCCTCCCCCAAGATAAAAGGGGGGAAAAAAAGACGCCTCGATCACTGGAAATTCTCCTTCAATATTAAGGGCTGACAAAAATGAGTGAATGGCAGAGAGATGCAGTGAGATTACCATGGGAACCCACAGCTAACATCTGCATTGGCTACGTTCTAGTCTACCATCATGTATCCACACGCACTTTGAAAATTTCCAGCCTTCATTTTAATGCAGATTTCCAGCGAAATAAGGGCCATACAGCACAGGGAGATAATGTGAAATATAAAAGCATCATTCATTAAAAAAAAAAAAAGAAAAGAAAAGAAACAGCGAACAGATCAGTTGTCAGACAAAGACATAAATATTTAAAAAAAAAATAAAAAATCAAGCAAACCAAGGGATTTCACTGGTATTCAATGATGCATAAAATAAATTAGACGTCCTTGCCTTTTGAGGTTGTAAAAATTACAAAAAAAGAGAGAAATGTACTCCCTGTGTATGTTTCAACAGGTAGTACAAGTACCGGTTTATTTACAAATGTTCCTGGAAAATCCAAAATGGAAGATTTTCCAGCAGATTTAATCATAATCTCAGAAAGCTACTTCTGACCTTTAACCTAAAATGATCTGGATGGTATAAACAAAATCTCCCTTAAAGACCAAAATGACCCTGCCACATGAAGAGTGAGAATACCCGCTGCCCTCAACATTGCCATGTTTTATGCCGCTGCAGATGGAAAACACACTAAAATGCTGCTGGTGGAAAAAAGGAGGAGGACAATCTGCTAACATGTGAGTAGTGTACAGTAAGAATCCTGGTAGGTTTGGTGACTTTAAAGACAGAGCTAGCATCTTTGCCCCTCCCCCACCCCCAATTCCTGTTCCTCAAAAGTGAGCCTCTTTAAAATGTTATGAGAGCTTGACGGCAATTTTCTGCTCCTTCTTCATCATTCTCTGAGCTTCTTTCTCCATCTTTTTCCTCTGCTGCTCCATGAAGCGCTTCTCTCTCTCAGCCATCTTCTGTTGTCTGTTTAAAAAACAAAAGCAAAACACAAAATTATAGTATAAAAAATAAAAATAAAATAAAAATAAAAATAATAGGTGACAGGAAGTGATGTCACACCAAAGCATGTCACCAAAAGCTAGGTCAGCTGAGAATGGGGGAAAACAAAACCCTGCTTTTTGTGCCACTGCTGACAAAGTATTATCAAACACTGCCATCTGGTGGCCATGAAATGAACATACACATTTAGAAAAGTGATGACTGCAAGAAGAAATATAATGGGCCCATTATTCTCGCTGTATTGATGTTGTGTGCAAACAGTGATGTCGCCACAGTTCGGTATCATTTTATACCAGCACTGAGGGTGCGAGTACCGGCTGGCGTATTCTACTCAATGATAGGTCATCACTCAGACAAATCTTCCACATCAGTGCAAGCATAGGAAGAGAAGTCAAAACCAGAAGCAAAGAAGTAGTTTTTTTTGTTTGGGGTTTCCCACAAAGTCATCTGTATCTGTATAATCTGTGAATACCTGAACATCTGTAGTGATCATCAAATAGCAGTACAAAAACAAAAAACTAACTAACAACAATAACCCCCTGCCCCTCCCAAAAGAACAAAACAAAAAAACCCAACATTGTACACTCGTGTTCTAACTACAAAGACGTGAGGTGCACAAACAACCGAAATGCCAAAGTGCAGCTTTCGGCAGCGGATGCGAGACCACTGTTGACGTGCAGTGCCGTTCACGAGGACAAGAGACGGCGAGCATAATGGGCTCACGAGACTTCTTTGAGTTGTGTGAGATAAAAACAAATGAAAAATTAAAATACTTTTATAGAGCTATGTTGTTGTTTGTTTTTTTAATCTGAACAAATAACACCATCTATTAGAGCAGGGGTGTCAAACTTATATGAGCTGTGGGCCACTGCTGGCACTGTCATCTCATTGGCAATCCACTTTAGTGTTCAAGTAGTACAAAAAACCCCAAACAAACAAGAAAACACCCAAAATTATTTCTGAAAATACAGTGGGGTTTTTTTTTCTCCTTTTAATATATTGTATAACAAGACAAAATTGCAAACGTGAACGCAATTCTTTTTCCTCACTCTTAACTAACTGAAGCCATTCATTGAACTACCACATAATGGTACTCTGGTACTCTCTCTCTGGCCACACGCGTGAAAGGTCTTCTGCTATAATTTTATTCATATTTAACAAAATAAAAATGCAGGCATAAGTGTACACATTAGTTTTTGACTGCTAGCGAAAATTTTTCTCTTTACAAATAACTCTCTTACTGAACTAACATATGTTTGTACTCTCTGCCCATATTGCCTTCATATTAGATAATTTTCTGCTTATAAAAGAACTTATTTTAACATTGCACTCAGCAACAAATAAATACTCCCCAACAAAAAAAGTAACTTCAAGGACCAAACTGTATTATATTTCTAAGGGCCGCAAACACCGGTGATGTGTGCCGCAAGTGGTCCCCGGGCCGCGAGTTTGAGACCCCTGTAATAGAGGATAAGCTAAAGGAAACTAGAGGAACTAAATATGAATTAACTGCTAATAACCAGCTATGTTAACAATCTATGTTTTTTACACCAAGATTAAGAAATTCTGTTGTAAGACTGGAAGCAAAGATTTCTTATTTTTCAGTTTAGACACCTCTGTCCTCACTGGTAGGAGGTGTGAGGAAGAGATGCAAGGAACCCATGTGTTTGCATAATAAAAGGTTTGATCACTCTCTTGTTTAACATAATTTCCCCCCTAGTCTGCAAAAAATTACAATTAAAAATAAAATAAAAAATAAAAAACAGCATTTCACAGGAGGCATCTACTTGGGGTCATTTAGATGACAGCTAAGAAATCCAACTATAACCTGGTGTGCATTAGCACAAGGATTGTGAATAATAATCTTTTACAACTGTGTTGTGTTGTAAAAAATGTTTTTCTGTGTAAATACAGACAGATTGTTGTATGTGGCCATGAAACCTGTTGTTGTAAAGAGAAGGGAGGGAGAGCTTTGCCGTGCTTACAAGATTACTACTACGCCGCACAACTGAAGCCCCTGGTAAACTGGTGCTCCCCAAACTATGAAGCTAAATGGAAAAATATGGAAATTACACAATTAGACTTCCCACTACAGTCACTTTTAGGAAATAAGAACCAAGCTGAAAAATTTTACTAAAGATTTGAACCATTTGACCCGGTTCACCCTGAAACTATGGTTCAGGGTAGTGGGGAAACTACAAATAGAAAAACAGGCTAGGACCTTGAATTGGATAGCTTATGACCCGGAGTTTGTGCCTGCCAGGCTGGATGGGACCTTTAAACAGTGGTCTCTGAGAGGAATTACTTCTTTTTGTTCACTAGCAACAAATGGGGGATTCCAAAGCTATGAAACCATCTCAGATACATACGGACTGGCAAAGCATGACTTCTTTAGATACTTGCAGGTTAGAGACTATTACAACAAGACGTTACTAATCAGAGATGAAAACGAATACGACCTAATTCATATCTTCCAAGAGGCATACAAGAGAAAGGACTCTAAAAAGATGGTCTCAAAAATATACGGTAGTATACAAGCCTCTAAAAATCACTCTACGGTGTACATTAAGCAGAAATGGGAGAGGGAATCAGGCTCACTAATTTCAGAGGACAGCTGGTGGGGAATATGTGAGTCTCAGGCTACCACTGCAAATTCAAGGTCCTTAAGAGAGTTTGGTTGGAAGAATGTAGTGAGATTCTTTATCACTCCTAAACTCACAGCTCGGCAAACAGGCTCACAGAGCCGGGGCCTATGTTGGAGAGGTTGTGGAACCCCCATGGTGAACCATTTTCATGTCTTCTGGGCCTGCCCAAGGATCCAGTCATATTGGGGGGAGGTGGCCCTTGAGATATACAAAATAATTGGGATTAAAATAGTCTATTCATTTGATACGTTGTATCTTGGCAAATTGCCTATGGCACTCCCACATAAAGATAATTATTTATTGAAAATACTTTTGGCTGGCTGCAGGAAGGCCATAACCCGAAGATGGCAAAAGGCAGACCCTCCAACTAGGGCCCAATGGCGTGGGGTAGTGGAAGAAATTTTTGGAATGGAAAGACTTACCTTTGCCCTTAGACTCGAGCTTGAGAAATTCAAGAAGCTCTGGGAAAAATGGGTTGTGTACTCCCTTTGTACTGAATAATTGAATATTACCATGATGTAAGAAGATGCTATTACTGGAATTGTGTATGTCTCCTATGCTGACCGTAAGTTTTGTATTCTCATACTGTAAACTGACAAATAAAAAGTTATAAAAAAAAAAAAAACCTGTTGTTGTGCATTCCTCAGTCTTTACTGCAATCAAATCTGGGTTCAATGACAATGTGTTGGAATTGTATCTTAACATGGTTAATAACATAAAAAACACTCCTTGTTCCTGTTGTTGTGTCATAACTGGTTAGTTAAGGTAGCAAACTGGTATTTGCTGTATATAGAAGCAGATGAACTCTTGACCCATTTACCTGAGCACCTCCTCTGCCTCCCAGGCAGCATCAGACTCATCCTCCCAGGCATTTGTGTCCTCCTGCCAGGTGTCCATTTCACCCAGTTCAGCCTGTGGAAATTGACAGTTTGCAGTCTTATATACAGAGATAACACTATGATAACATTTTAGTTGGGAGCCTTTGATGTCTAATACATCATAAACGTCAGTTCACACAAGAGTATTGCAAACTGCATCAAAATTTACTGAACCAGTGGAATAAGAGAAGGGGATTGGTGCATTCTTTTGAAGGCTTACTGAGTCATTCTGACATTTGGGTTTTCTAAGATTCAAGTCCTGCAGCTTTAATAATTTTTTTCACAAGCCTATTTACTGATAAAACAAGTTTTGCTTTCCTTTGATGGCCAACAACTTCTCCTGCATAATTATAAAATTATTAGCATACAGAGTGTAAAACATAAACAGTCTTCCAACAATAGTGTAACTTACTGAGGGGGGAATGAAAGTCATCATATCCTGAGAGGCTGCCAACCTGCTGGAGAAGCCTGCTGAGCCATCAGGCACCAGATAGTTCAAAGGTTCCCTTTTCTTCAACACAATCTTCAATATGAAAACCAGAAAAAAAGAAGAGGAGCTTAGAGTCAAAGTAAAAGGAGTTAATGTTGAATCGCTGCTCAACTATTAATAGGAAGGACAAGCTGAGAATGGGAGATTTTCAAGCAATCACACTGTTACACTACAAAAATTGTATGTCTAGAAATGACAAACCCAACATTTTAAAAGCACTTTACTTCTGCACTCAAACAACTTCTAATCAGTGGCTGCAGGAGTTATCAGGCTATGTATCAAAAGAAGACGTTTCAATCAAAAGCCATGGGTTTGGATCACAAGAAACATTTAATCGCATTCAAAGCATTAATAGCAAAACCTTTACTCTTTACTGTATCTGGATGCCTACAGAATATTTATGTCATGCTTCTTGGTTTAGACAACAGTTAAGAATTTGCTAAAAACAAACAAATAGAGTTATATATTAGATGCCATTTCTTGTTATTACAGGAAATCAAAGCTAAAGTTTTAATATTGCAATGGAATACATAAATGAAACTCTGCACTGCGTGTCTCTTGTTTTACATCTGCCCATTTCTAAACTGAGTAAAAAACAAAGACTAAGATCGACACTGTTTGTGCAAATTACTTCTAGATGCTACTCTTAAGTTTCTAATAGAATATACATTTTATTAACAGCCCCTCGTAAGTAGCCTGACACCAGCTACAGTTATAATATTATTCTTAGAATTTTCTGTGGCATGGATCCATTTAAAACAGTTGGAAAACAAATAGTAGCCTTTCCCTTTGAAGCAGCAACTTTTTTCCGCATCTTCATTGTATTTTGTATCATGTTTGCTTAAGTCAAACACAATAGTCACGGCTTCTTCTTTTTTTTGCTATTACAGTTTTTCCTCATTTACAAAAATAACCGCTTTTCCATCTCTGACATTGTAATGACACCTACGACTCTTCAGTTAAAAAAAGCCAACCACATAAACAAACTATAAATTCCATGACATAGAGTGGCCCTATTACACTTCACCTTATTTTCTGTCATATTTACACTGGTATAATTGTGTATACTCAGCAAACATTGTCAAAGTTCACCACAATTAAGGAGCTGAGCCTCACAGGTGAAGTTTACTTAATAAAAGACAAATTTAAAGGGGTTATACACTTTCATAGACACGGCACAAACTGCTTTGACTTGTTGCAGACATACCTTCTGTGTTTTTCTGATGGTGGGAGCCATGTCTTTGAAGTAGTCCGGCTCTTCATCTACATCGTTGGGTGGAGGGGAGACATTGCCGTTGCCACCTTCAATCTTAATACTTGTAGGAGCCTCTTCATCCCAAGAGCTCCATTCCTCAATCTCTGGCTGTGCAGACAAAAATAAACTAATAAAAACACAATAGTGCCTGAAAGTTATTTGTTTATGAAAACAAGAAAATTGTGTCTCCTGTATGGCAGCCTCTTCTCAAAGCAGTTGCTGATGACTGCTGCAGTACATGCCTGTTTTGGTACAGATGATGAAAAATCCACTGTTGTTGGGAGAGTTATTTGATCACCACTGAGTTTGCGGCCCCTTCCAGTCCTGTGTTACACAATGAAATTAAACTCTCCATTATTATAAAAAGCAGAAACTGCACATTACAGAACACCACAATCAAATCTCTTTACTGTGCATTGTGACAACCTTGCATCCAGCACATGCACAAAAAAGGATCTCTAGTTGTGGTGCTGATGCATGCAAAAATCGTGGTAAATGCTGTGAGTTGCTGTGAGTTTCATAAAGCTAGAACAATATTTTTTAAATCCATATCTCCTATTTTATTTTCAAAAATATCGTAGTAGTGTAAAGATAAATGTCTCATACATGCTGTAATGGACAATGCATTTGTGCTTACCTGCATATTAACCTTTTAAAGAAAGAAAGAAAGCTGGCTAGGCATGTGCAGATCTTAAAAAGACGGAACTGAGAGATGGCCATGATGAAATTGAGCTGGTGGGAAAGAAAAGGAAAGATTTCTGCATCTGATTTTGCAAGTACGGACATGACTTGTATGCTCCACTTGCAGCAAAGCAGACGAATATTTACACAGGACTGCGCGAAAACAAAATCTGTAAGCGTTTATAAACGCTTAATCTCGAGAGCCGTGCCACGAGCACCTCACTGAAATACGAACCCGTATTTATTCACCATAGAATAAGACCGAGCTTAAGGCTAACGTTAACAATGCAAGTTCTTTACTCATGAAAACAACCGAGCTGTACCTACTAATAAAATATGCGTCTCTACAATCATAAAAAAGATACAAACTCACCTTATAAGATGCCAATAGACTGTATGAAAGGCAACTGCTTCCTTCTTGTGTGGCAGAAGAGACAAGTTCATTTATTTGCTAACCTCTGCTTGCTAGCTTAGCCCACAGGAAAACATATTTCTGAACCCTTTTAAACTATTCCTACGACGACACATTGGCGGTGACAGTTTAATTCACTGTTATGTCAAAACAATAGCGGTATCAGCTCCGCAACCCAGTTTTGTTTCATGACAAAAGTCCTAAATTTGTGTCGTCTCTCGTCTCTGTCCCATGGCTGCCATCTTTGAACTGGGAGGAGCAGAAACACAGGAAGCGTGATTGTGCTGTATTCAAGTGCTGTTGGGAAAAAAAGGGAGAGTATGTAATACAGGAGAGAATGGAGAAGACATGCACTGTATGGCTTTATGGCGAAGAACCTGCACTACAGATTTTATGCTGGCTTTGAGAGAGTTGATGGTCACATATAGAGAAGGTCAGTGTCTTTGTGGAGCTACAGAAAGCATATACAGCATCATAGGGTGCCAAGAAAGGAACTGTGGTATTGCATGAGGAAGTCAAAAGTGGTAGACAAGTATTTGAGGGTGATACAGGACACGTATGAGGACAGCAAGATTACATCAGACATCGGCTCTGAGCCCCTTCTTGAAAAATATTTGCATATTTCAATTTATACACGTTCAAAATACAAACTAGAAGTATTTCTAAAAATTACAACGCGCTGGTAAATATCTATAGATACTTCTCAAAAACGTTTAGAGAGACACGCGTCTCCCTTATATTCATCCTTTATTATTGTCGTCTTGCTTGTTTGTAAACTGAACGCATCGTGACGTCATCACAAAGACCCAATCAATACACAACGCCAACGGAAGTGGCATATTTGAAATCTGGCAGTTGAAGTCGAGCCTTTTTCTCCGTGTATTGTGCTGTAATTCCCGTCGCAAGAGACTTTTTTGTGGCAGGCCTAAACACGGTGAGATGGTTTTCGCTTTACTGCACTTTAACGTCATGTTTTTTAAAGTGTTCTAATGCGTGTTTAACTTCACTTGAGTGCGCGAGTCTTCGGCACAGTGGGGAGATTTGATGAGCAAGTTATCTTGAGCAAAATTGCTACATGCTACCTAGCCGGAAAATGAGCTAGCCCCGATTGTAAACACGAAGCTATCCAGGTTTATAAGGAAAGCATTTGTTCAGTAACTTGTCTTCAACTTGTTATCTAGGTTATTTCTTGCTGCTCACCAAGTCAGCATATAGTACCTTCTAGGTATTCCTCACCTTAGAATGAGAAATCACACAAAACTGGTAACTTAATGTTAATTAAATACTGAGAATTGTCTCAGTGTTGGTTACTCCTTTAACAACAGCTCTGGATTTCTTTTTAAATGTCTGCAGTCCTAGCTCCCCATTATTAATAACTGTTAATAAACGCGTCATATTAACATTAAATTGCATTTTCTGTGCTGGATTTTGTGTTCTTGTTATTCAAGCAAAATGCTTATATTCATTTGGGCTCATTTGTTATTTGTGTTGACTGAACTCATCATTTCAGATGGAGGAAGAGGAGCACACAGACAGAAAGCAGAAACTTGCCATGCTTTATCAAAAGCTTAACAAAATTAAAAAGTATCTCAATGAAGGTAACAAAGGATTAACAAGTAGTCATGTATGCCAGATGTCTGCATTGCCGTGCATAACTGTGACACTTTGTGCTTGTTACAGATGACACAGACAATATTAACCAGGTCATTGGCTCAAACTCACCCGAATCATGTCTTTCATATTTGATGGACTTGGAGAAAAAAGGAGACCCTCACTTGGATAGTAATCACCTCACCAGGCTCATTGACTTTTATACCAGGGTGTTCTCCAATATGCCACTGGGAAAACACTGTCATAATGAGAGCTACGCAAGGATGTTGGTCAGATTTGCAGAGCTGAAAGCGTGAGTAGAAATCCTGTTCTTGGTTTAATTATATTTTCATCTGTGCATTCACTGAGTCATTTATTTATTTATTTTTCTATTAGAATTCAAGATGTCAGTGAGGCAGAGCCTAACTTCAACGTGGCAAGGTCCCACAGCCAGAATTTTGCATTTGTCCACATTGCACATGCACAGTTTGAGATTTCTCAAGGTAGACATGTGATGTTTGTCCTTCAAAACATGTGCCAGTTCTCAAGAAATGCTATGTAGAATATTTAATTGAATCTCTAACACTTTACCAGGCAACGCAAAGAGAGGCATCTACATATTGCAGAATGCTGTTCAGGTGGGTGCCCAACCGAAAGAACAGCTGGAGGCTGCTTTGCGAAGAATTCAGAATGGAAAAGCACAACTATGGAGTTCAGAGGATAAGGAAAATTTACCAGGTGAGCATTCATGTTTATCTTGTGTCATTATATACATGTTGCTGTTTGACTTGACTGTCTAGCAGTAGAAAGTCACAATAGAGCTCAAATGTAATAATGCCCTTTTCCCAATCATGCTTTTCTCTTCTAAATATTTTGTTTTCTTTCTGTCAGTACCAAACAGTGATGCACAGGACTCTGTCAAAAAAGGCTCAGAGTTACAAAAAGTAAGCAGAACGTCAGATGGGACAGGTGACTTGCAGCTCTCAAGTATTTTTAGTTCGGGGTAAGAATAAAGTGGTTCTCAACCTCCCAGAAGGCTTTTTCTAAGGGGGAACATCTGACATTTTTTGTTCTCTGTCCTTCAGGAGGGACTCCCTTGGTGGAGCACCAGATGACCAACTACCAGGCTGGAGGACAGGATCTCAGCGCAAGAGAGCAGTTGGAATGGTCTGTGGGGTTTGTTTGTTTGTTTGTTTGTTTTTTCACTTGAAACTGTTCCGTGTTACCCATTACCAAAAGGTCTTTGAGGATCCCAAGTTCTGCTCTTACATTTTTGCTTTGTAGCCAGCAAGAGTTCCCATAGTACCTTTCTCTATCCCAGAAAAGGATGATGATGATGACTACAATAATAGCAGGGTCTCCAAAGGAAGCGATGCATCAATCCCCACAAGTTTGTCCAGGTATGTTTATGTTTATTTATTTTGGTTAAAATGTAGTGAATGTAGGCAGGGGGTGGGATGATCTGAGAAATACAATTGAAATATATGTAATTAAGTGAATTTACTTTGCGTGTAATGTCCTGCAGTGTCAATGAAACCTATATCAGGTTTGTTCATGCTTAATTTGTGTCACTGTCTTAGGCAAACATCTGGTTCAAATATGAACCCAATATTTGGGCTATCCTCCTCAAAGAACAGTGTTGTGGATCGGGATATAGTGTGTGTTCAAGTGAGTACAAATAAACGTATTTGTACCTCTCAAATTCCACACTTGGTGGCTTTCGTTTCTAATGATCTGTTGTGTGAAGAACCTTAGCTTGAGCCAAAGAAAGAAACGTTGAATCCTTTTTTGTGTGTGTGTGTGTGTGTGTGTGTGTGTGTGTGTGTGTGTGTGTGTGTGTGTGTGTGTGTGTTTTGTGTGTGTGTTTGTGTGTGTGTGAGTGTGTGTGTGTGTGTGTGTGTGTGTGTGTGTGTGTGTTCTCAGCAACCAGCTCTTAGTCCAGAGAAATCCACCTGGGAGGACCAGGCAGCCATAGACTCAACCACAACTCTCCTTCACACATGTTACACAAAGAACGCCTCAAGAATGGAAGGTACTACATTACATATTTCCATGTGGAATCTTATTTTCTATAGTTGTGTGAATGAAAGACACTGTGTCCCCTTCTCTGTTTTCATGACTGTTTTCCTTTCTAGCAGATGTAACCTACAATTTCGATCAGGTCGTCAATTCCAACTCTCCCGAGTCATGTTGGGCATTCCTGACTAACCTGGAGAAGAGAGGGAACCCTCACACAGACATCAACCTTCTGAATAAGCTCAAGGACTGTTACTCTAAAGTCTTCTTCAAGCTGCCAGTCAGACAATACAGCAAAAATGCCACCTACGCCAGAATACTAGTCCGATATGCAGAACTAAAAGGGTGTGTGCCCCATCATATCATTCACAATAATACCAATATAAATTTTTATAAAAGTGTTAAATCATGATATCAATGATTCGTTGGAGCCATGCGTTTATGTTTCTCAGTGGGCAAAACAATGAGACAAAGCCAAGCATGTCTCAGCCACATGCCAGCCTCCTAATTTAACAGCGTTCAACAAAGCACAGTACTCTGCTAAATTTCTGCTAAAGGTGGGAACAAGATTTTTAGATTTGAATCTTATTATGTGGCTCCTAAAGAGTTGCAAGGTTGTTATTTATTTATTTTTTATGTTAAATTAAAAATTGTTAAGTTATACTTTTACTTTGAGTTACAAGGAATACACTACCTGGGCTGCTTTTGCACTTACATTTGACTTATCCTCTGGATATAATGCTGTCGTTATGGTTGCATTGGTACTGCTAGCACCTTGTGGCAATAAATTCACACTTTGAATTAGGTTGTCACTGGAAAAACAAAGATGGAAAAGGCAATGCATTTTGTTTTAACTAATAAATCTTCTGCCTGCAAGCTGCAATCACTGATAAAACATAATATAATTTATATCTTTATTGCAAATTTCCTTGAAATGTTGTGAAATGATCGGTAGTCACCTGAAATGGTTTTCCAACAGTCTTGAAGGAGTTCCCAGAGATGCTGAACATGTGTTGGCCTTTTTGCCTTCAGTCTGCGGTCCATTTCATCCCAAACCATCTTAATTGGTTTAGATCAGCTGGTCCTACCAAATGTAAACCAGATGGGATGGAATGTCGCTGCAGGATGCTGTGGTGGCCAAGTTGGTTCAGTGTGCCTTAATTTTGGAGTAAATCTCCAACAGTGTCACCAGCAAAGCACCCACACACCATCACACCACCTCCTCCGTACTTCACGATGGAAACCATGCATGTGGAGATGATCTGTTCACCTTTTCTGCGTCACCCAAAGATGGAACCAAAGATCTTGAATTTGGATCTCAAATTTGGACTCACCAGACCAAGCACAGATTTCCTCTAGTCTAATGTCCATTCCCTATGTTTCTTGGCCCAAACGAATCTCTTCTGCTTGTTGCTTTTCTTAGTAGCTGTTTGACCCTAAAGGCCTGATTGAGTCTTGCCTGAACAGTTGACGTAGAAATGTGTCTAGTAGAACTCTATGTGGCATTTATCTGCTCTAATCTGTTGTGCTGTTAACTTGTGGTTTCTGAGGCTAGTGACTCGAATGACTTTATCCTCAGCAGCAGAGGTGAATCTTGGTCTTCCTTTCCTGGGGCGGTCCTTGTGTGAGCCAGTTTCATCATAGCGCTTGATAGTTTTTGCGACTGTACTTGAGGACACAGTCAAAGTTTAAGCAATTTTCCAGACTGACTGACCTTCAGTTCTTAAAGTAATGATGGACTGTCATTTCTCTTTACTTAGCTGATTTGTCCTTGCCATAATATGAATTCTAACAGTTGTCAAATAGAGCTGTCAGCTGTGTACCGACCTGACTTCTGCACAGCACAACAGATGGTCCCAACCCCATTAAGAGGGAAAGAAATTACACAGTGAAACGCTGACAAGGCACAACTGTGAAGTGAAAACCATTTCAGGTGACTACATCATGAAACCCACTGACAGAAGACCAAGGTTTTGCAGTGCTGTCAACTGTCCACATAGCCTTTCAGTACCACCAAAAAAAGCATTGGCACAACCAAATGATAGCTATCAGTACTGCTCTTTAAGTGTATCATTGTTTCCTTTTTCTTCTGGAGGATCGAGGATCCAGATGAAGCACAGGACCACTTCATAGTTGCAAGATCCAACTGCAAAGCCTTTGCCTTTGTCCACATAGCACATGCCCAGTTTGAGGTCTCTCAAGGTATGTAATTTTCTGGAACCACATTCTCAAAACAAAAAGCTGAAAATAAGGAGCAACTCGACATTGTTTTGCACAACTTCAAGACTCCTCCTTGAAGAATTTAAATTTAAAGGTGGCACCACTTTGGAAAAATAATAGGTAGTCCAGAGCGGCGATGTACTGCTGTAAAAGCAACTAATTAAGTCGGTGCTTTAGAAAAACAGTATTGCCATAACTGAAGCCAGTTGCTGTAGTGTAACTTTATTACAGAAAGATCATTGTAATCAGTAATCACAATGTTTTTAATAAATGTCTATCTCAGTGTAATCTGTTACAATAAGGTCCCATATACACCTGGAAGGAACATGATTTTTGTCTAGATCTGATCGATGGATCACTATGTCTGCATAGTTTATTCAAAATGCATGCCAAGCATTTGCTAGCGAGTGAAAAGTTTTGTCTGTATTTTGTGTTGTTTAGCCATAAGAATGTCTACTAATCAATCAATCGTTCATTAAAACATAATTGAAGTGCCATTTATTTATGCCCCTACTATCCTCTTTTTAGGTAATGTCAACAAAGCAACTTCAATTCTGCACAAAGCCCACACTTTAAATGCGAAGCCAGCCGAGCTCCTGGACATGGCCATACATAACCTTAAAGCTGGAGAGAAACGGCTACTGCCCACCAGTGAGGAGGACCCTCCCACAGGTAGAGATCTAAGTCAGTTCATTGTATGGGTCAAAACTTGAACATGCTTTTAAATTTAAATTAAATTTAAATACATTGTTATTTTTTAAATGCATTATATATTTTCCAAATTTCTTTTAGATTTGCAAGCAAGTGCTCCCGTAATGTCTGCATGTGGTGGAATCCAGGAAGTACAGCTTCCTGCTCGGGTCCCTGTCAGACGTTCGGTAGAGCAGCCTAAACCTGCGAGCAGGGAGCCTTTATCGGAGTGGAAGATCCCAACTTCCATCAACCGGCATGTTTCTCCTGAGGTCTGATGGCCCTTTTTAAATCTACTGCTAAATTTTTAGATACACTGATTTTAGTTTGTTTTTTTTCTACATGCAAACTGGTGTTAGCTTATGTCTTCCCTGTGAAATATCCAAAGACTTGGTGGGTGTTTATTATCTTCACTTAGAACATGTATGTAAACATTTATTTTGATTATGTCTCAAAACCTTAAACGTTTTTTTTGTTGTTGTTTTTTTTCCCCCTTATAAGGTTAAACAGACAACACCCCCTGAACCTAGACCCATTCCTCGTCTGGCAGAATCTTTCCTTACACCATCCCTCCAACTTCCATCCAAAGCTAACTCACAAACAGTCTGCGAAACGCCTAACAGCAATAGATATCCAGCTGCTAACAGGTAATACTCTGACTTGGGTATTTGTGAAATCTCTCTTTAAATATGCAGCATAAGCAAAAGTGTTTTTTCATATCTGTAATTCTGCTCTTTAGTTTCCATTTGGAACGGTATTTAAATATATGCTTTATTGTAGGGTGCTAAAAAGTTGCGCTAAAAGTCAATTCTACTTCAAATCAATAAGCTAATACTTTTGTATTCTAGAATATTTCTATTGAAATAAAATGTCACACTCTGCATGCCTGTATTTGTCCCCTCTCAGCTTCATTACTCCTGTTGTAAAGAGAGGCCCTGAAGTGTCTTCCTCTGCAGCAGCGGCACACAGAGCTGGGCCTGCTCAGCAGCCATGCACACCTCTAAATCAAACGTTGTGTGCCCAGACACCACAGGTATATGTTCATGCCCTCCTTTTGGTTTTGTCTTATACATTAAAAAAACCCAACAACATACTGTGGAGTTTTTTGTTGCTGTTTTGTTTGTTTTTAATTAAAGATTTTAGATGTGTGTGGGGAAAAGCACTTGATAGTATAAACATTTTTTTTTCCCAGCTTGACTGAACAGTAAACAGTTACTTGAATGCCAAGTAGACAGAGTTCAGTCAGTTGGAAATATCAGCAGTAATTTAAATACTACTCTCAACTTTAATGGGAAACTGTATCTTTGTTTGGATCTCATTTTAGGCTTCCCTCAGTGCGTTGTCCAATGAATCCATTACGATTAAGGGGAAGCAGTTCTTCATTCTGAAGATGATTGGACGCGGGGGATCGAGTAAGGTAACAACAGTGTTAAGGAGTTCCCATAATGCCAAAAACATTTCACCACAGTCTGACAGTCCAGTCGGCCTCTAATCTTGTATTTTAAACAACTGCTTGTTTTCCCCCTCCAGGTTTACCAGGTGCTTGATCATAAAAAGCAGCTGTATGCAGTGAAATATGTGAACCTCGAGGAGGCCGACGCCCAGACTATAGAGAGTTACAAAAATGAAATTGAACATCTGAACCACCTGCAGCAGTACAGCGACCAGATTATAAAGCTCTATGACTAGTGAGTGCACAGCCTATCCAGAAATTATTTTTTAAATTAGGCAGCCTTTTTTCTATTGTTTACCTGAAGTATACATCTCTGCCTCAATAAATGTCCTGATGGTTGTGTTTTTTTGTGGGTTGTGTTTGTTTCTTTCAGTGAAATAACCAACAGCTACATCTACATGTTGATGGAGTGTGGAAACTTGGATCTGAACACTTGGTTGCGAAACCGCAAAACTGTGAACCCTCTAGAGAGGAAGTTCTACTGGAAGAACATGCTGGAGGCCGTCCACACCATCCACAAACACGGTTCATTTCTCTTGTGCCTCCCACTATCAGTTGACTACCACTTTCAGTGTTGTTCAAATGTCATAAATGTCATAGTAACTGATGGTCACTTCTAACCACTGCATGTGTGTTCTGTATAGGAATTATCCACAGCGACTTGAAACCAGCTAACTTCGTCATAGTGAATGCTTCGCTGAAACTGATCGATTTTGGCATCGCAAACAGAATCCAACCAGATGTAACGAGCATCATGAAGGATTCACAAGTAAGTCATACTAATTAATACACTGAACCTCTCGTGTGTCATGTCAGCTTGGGTCCCAAGCAATCAAACTACAAAGGAATGAAATTGCTGGAAAACAATCTGGTGGACTCTAGAGGGGTGATGATATCTGTGCTAGACTGTCCAGTATAGCCTGATAGTCAGACATTTTCTGGTTAGCATGGTCAATGTCTGCATACTTCCAGTCCCAGGCTACAAATGGTATCTGTTCCAGAGTCTTTCAGATAAGATAGATGGAGGGCCACGGTCATTTCTTCCAATAGACCAGCAGATGTTTTGACATCGCAGGAAAAAGCACATTGAATTAATAACACAGATGTATGAATGGGTGCATTCCACTAAGGTGCGGCCCAGATGCTTGTCGGCCTGTGATCATGGCCTACTGGGAAAGTTACAGCAACAGAGCCATTGTTAAAGAAATTTATTTCACCTGTGTGGGTTTTTTTGTTTTTTTTTTGTTGTTTTTTTTGGAGGATTTTTTTCTTCTTCTTCTTTTGCTTTAATAAATCAAAATCTCTGCAGGGGTGGTGTCCTAAGTATATTGTAGCATCTTTGAAACGACCTGCTGAAGTTCAAAAAACAGAATGGTCTTTAAAGGAAATGGAGAGAGAATATCTAGTGAGCGGCTTTTCACTGGGTAAAAATGCCAATCAGAGGAAGGCTGAAGCAGAGCTAAAACGGCAACTCTTCAGACACTGGATGAAGTCAGGGATTGCACCAAGATACAGAAGAATGATTTTGAACTTCAAACCATGCAAAGCAACTCTAAATGAGCATACTGTGAGGGACAACAGAAAATGACAGTTTTCTAATTTAAGTTCTGTTAAATAAGTTGAAGCTGCAGCTCAGCTTAAGGATGTCAATCAGTTGGGAAAAATGGCTTAACATGTGTAACACGTAATCATTTGTCAACACAGGTAGGAACTCTGAACTATATGCCCCCTGAAGCCATCAAAGACACGTCATCCCAGACAGGAAAAGCACGCTCAAAGGTGTGTTACTTTCGTTTTTACTGATTTGACAGAGTCACTAACCAAACCGAGAATGCAACAGTAGGTAAGACACCTTCTGCTAATTTTGTTCAACAGATCAGCCCCAAAGGTGATGTGTGGTCCCTCGGATGTATTCTGTACTGTATGACTTACGGGAAGACTCCGTTTCAAAGCATCACCAACCAGATCAGCAAGCTGCACGCCATCATCGATCCCTCCCATAAAATAGAGTTTCCTGACATCTCGGAGAAGGATTTGCTCGATGTGTTGAAGGTGAAACGATGCCATAGATGGGACTTCTGTGTTACAGTTTTACACACATTAAAATGAGAATCTGTCCAATCAATTGTTGATGAGTCTTTATTAGAAGTGTTACTGAGGTCATGTAAAATAAAAATATTCAGCTTTTGTTTTGTTTTGTTTTTTTTCCTTTTACCAGAGATGCTTGGTACGAAACCCCAGAGAGAGAATTGCCATTGCAGAACTGCTGGAGCATCCGTATCTGCAGCTCAAACCACAAGCATCACCTGAACACGGTACATGTACATCAATCAGTAACAAGTTTGTGTACTAAGAAGATGCCAGGTTAACGTTAGAAATTCACCTGTACTCTGTTCCAGAATATCCTTCTAACAACGATCTTAAGAAGATCCTGACAGACCTCGCAGCCCTCCAGTCTCCAAACAGCATCATTCGAGCTGCTAATGTAAGAATAACTTCCCAAAATTTCTTCTCAGACTTCTTAAACAAGTTTCTGAAGCGCTAACTTTGCTCTCTCATCGTCACAGAATTTGGCAAGAATGTGCAGCAGTGGCAGGAAGCTGGATGTTGCAGAGTGTGCAAAGTCATCATCTTAACTGCCCTGGAAAATGTGTTGTGGCTGATTTGGTTCTTTTAAACCACTCATAACCACTGAAGTTTCCCTTTTTTGTGAGATAAACAAAGCAGTATCTTTGTTTTTCTTGAAACAAAATAGCACATTGTTTCATTTTTACTCATTAGTAAATATAAGCACAAGCCATTTAGCCATCATTAAAACTACTTGTTTAGTATTGTGTGGTTTAAATCACCAAAAGAACCCCCCAAAAGCTCTGACCTGTAGTCAGAGATGCCAGACATTTGGCAGTGGCTCATTTGGATCCTGTCGGTTGCAGGATGGACTTTCAGTCCCATGGGAATTGACTGGCTTGTTTCAGTGGATCCTGTGAATGCTGTTTCAGATTCTGAGGAGATCAGGAAAAAACTTTGTGTCTGTGTGTTCTTGAACCCTTCCTGAGCAGTTTCAGGGAGTGCTGTTGCCATTACAGGATGTGCTTGGTCTGCAACAGAATTTATGTGGGTAGTACCTTTCAGAAATCCACACGAATGGTAGAATCTCTAAGTGTTACTCACTTAAGTTTGTTTTAATGTTTTGGCTTATCAGTTTGTGCAGTATAGTATAATCCAATAAACATACTATATTGTACCATAAGAGTTTGTGCTTTGTTTTTTTCCATTGACATGTAGAAACTTTTTTTCTTGAACCTGAAGCTTCTTCCTGTGAGGGCAGTAATACTGTCGAGTTGTAATACAAATGCTTTACACACAAATGTAGAAATTTTCATATACTATTGTAAAAAATACTTATACATTTGTACCGTGAGTTGATAAATAAAATAATATATGAAATACATATGAATATATATAAATGAATTACATCACAGGGAACTGTACGGAAGAGGATTAGGGCCACTGGGGAAAAAAGATCTGAGAAAAAAGTAAGAATTAAATTCTGAGATCAAAGTCAGAATTCTGACTTTTTTCTCAGAATTCAGGAAAAGAAGAAAAAAAAAAGGGGTGCCCCTTTTTTTTTTTTTTCAGTGGCCCTAATCCTCTTCCGTAGAACTGAAACTCTGCGTCTAGTGAACGATTTTAGACACCTGTACGTACTGCGCACACCACCCTCCCTTTTGACCAATCACGGCCTCACTCGCTGAGGCTGAGGCAGGAAGAAAAGAAGAGCTCTCACTCCGCCACCATTCCCGGAAATCACAAAGAGTGGGGTCTCTCCTACTCGTATTCTAATGAGTATAGCAATATTTGTTTTAAACAAGCTAGCATGAAATCTCTCAGCGTCGTTTACTGAAGCTTTTGGGAAAGTCCCGGAAGTTGATCGGGAGCGAAACAATTCCCTCCGCTAGAATTGGGAGCTTGCTCTAATAGACGATCTTTAGTCGTAGGTTCATCTTGCCCTCCCTGTTCACTCATAACAACAGTGATGGCGGCTGCTGCTCGGCTCTTCCTTCGAGGTGCAAACTCGAAACTTTCCATCGCTCCCGGCTCCCTGGGGACCACGCTGCTAAAACTGTCGCCGAACTGCAGCTCCCGCACAAAAACACAACGAAGGCATGCGGCACACTTTACCTTTCAGCCTGACCCCGTCCCGTCTCAGTACGGTGAGTGTTTGGCTAACCGGCTAACATGGGGGAGCGGGTCGTGTTGATACCGCTGGAATGTCCTCAGTTCAACCGAGAAATGAGCTGTCACCGTGAATTACACCGTGTATGGTTAAAGGGCGTGAAACAGCTGCACGTGGGGTCTTCTGTTTACTTGTTAAGTCAGAGCAAAAACATTTCTGGCACAACTTCACCTACTTCCAAGGTGCATGGAGAGAATGAAAGAATTCACAATGCAGGAACTCCGGCAACACTTAAGGGAAGACTTTAAGTCTTGTGGCCTTCATCAGGGTCTTGTGACATACTGTCATGCTGTTCATCTTCCCGTAAGTGTTGCTGGAGTTGCACCTTCATCGTCCCTTTGTGAAGCTGTTGTGAAGCTGTCCTCATCATGGAAAGGATCCTACAGTATTATCCTCAACTCTTGACGGCAAGGCTCACCAGTGTGTTGTTGGTGGTGTTTTTTAAATTATTATTATTATCATTATTTTATTCTAGAATAAACCAAAATGGGGATTTGGACATTTTATGTTTAACCTCCTAAGACCCGAACTCTTCCACAACATACATTTTAATTTCTCTTTGATATTTGGGCATATTGGGGCCCGATGAATGTAAAAACACAGAATTACCAGATTTTCTTTTTTACCTTATTTTTGTTTTTAAGGAAAATAAGAGCCACGTATGATGATATTCGTTTAAATTTTTTGATAGAACAGTAGCAGTGTAATGTCCTCGTAAGTGGATATCAGGCCCTTGTAGAGCAAAATTGAGTATTTTGGTCTAAATAACCCAAAATGTGATGTCCACATATGTGGACGCCAGGTCCAAGGAGGTTAATGCAGTGTCTTTGTTTAGGCCCCCCAAAGGATGCTCTGTTTCACTTACATGAAAAGCTCGTGCATCTTGTGGGTTCATAGCCACAGCGTTCATACGACTTCTTGTAAATGGGTCCAGTCTTTTTACCTGGTTAATGAATGCTGAAATAACAAAGCAATAGCACACACCATTGCAGAAAACAGCCCTCGACTTACTTGTTGCCAGACAAGTGAAAGATTTCTGGTTTGATGCTGGGAGGAGACACTGTCTCTTGGCTCAGGAAGGGCACCTGGTGTAAAACTGAGAAAATAAAACATTCAAAGCTACCTGCTGCTACTAAGGAAGTAACTAAAAATGTATTTAATTTTTCCTTGTAGTGTGATCTAGTCCCAGGCTCTAAGCTGATTGCTTATTCTATAATATACTTTTACTTGATCCAGAATCACAACATGGTACTGAAAATTGTAGGTGGGAATCACCTGACACCCCACAATACAATATTATCACAATACTTTAATCCAAATTTTTAACATTTTGCAATAAGCTGAGTATTTCAAAACATAAAGTTCAATTTCAAATTGTTTCAACTGCAAATTATGTACTCAGAGTTAAACTTTTTCAATATCTGTCTTATCCAATAAAATAATGTTATCAGATTTTAGTTATTTTGTTTTTTGTTGTTGGAAAAAAAGATGGTGTCAGTCTACTAACAGTCTGCAATTCAGTGAAGTCAAGTTGCCAACTCTTGAACATGTTTTTAATAATACAGCAATTAACTGCTATAAATCCTCATAAATCACATATCTGTTGTTGTCTGTGTGGACAGAAAGTCACATTTCACTACTCCATTTGTGCTCATCAGCCTTCCTGTTCTGTAGGAATATAACCAGAATACAACCAGCTGGTAGCCAGTTGGCTCAGGTCCTATCGAGTTGTGCTCATTGATAAATATTCATCCAGATTGATGGCAACATGGTGGCAATCTGTATGCGTTTATAAATTAAACAGCAGTTATTTGCAAACCTTCGACAACCTGTCTGAGAATGATTGCAGCTGGTTTGAGTCAGACCGCAACTATTTGCAGAAAGGTTGCCTTCTTTCAAGCGAGTTGAGCCCTCTTTTTTGTTGTGCTTTAATTTATTAATTAAAATATCCATATTTGGCATGCCTGCGTCAATACAATATCGCAATGTTGTAATATATAATATACAATAAATTGCAAAAATATATTGTAATCAAATATTGTAAAACCATGCTGTATCATTTTTTCTTTGCTTTTTTTCCTTTCCTGCCCTTGTTGAAAACATGCTATTCTTTTGTGTTCTTTAATTTGTAACACAGTGTGTACGCCATTGAAAACAGGAAATCAAATCACAGTTGATGTGTTTTTCCTGCAGTACCTGTTCTGTTGAGGCCTAGTTGTGTAAAACCATTAAGACATACGTATTTTTTTATGTGTGAAGTTCTTCATTTTTTTAAAAATTAAGTGTTTCACCTTAAGGTCCTACCCAGAAGATGAACTTGTTCCAGTCCATTACGAGTGCCTTGGACAACACTCTGGCCAGCGATCCTACCGCAGGTAAAAGGCACGCAGACACACTCTGTAAACCTCCAGGCTGCCTAACAATCATGAAAGTATGAATCAAGCTGTCCAAGTTATTGAAATCTAAAACATTCAAAGTGGCTTAATCTAAGGAGTTTTCAGTATTTTTCACTCTTGCGTACTTGAGCACTAACGGTGCTGACTGTATTGTACTCTTGTTTCTCTGCAGTCATCTTTGGGGAAGATGTCGCCTTCGGTGGAGTGTTCCGATGCACAGTGGGGCTGAGGGACAAATATGGTAAGATGCTGCTTTCTATTTTAACGCTGACCTTAAAACAAACGAGGTTTACCTGATTTCAGCGATGCGTACCAATGCACGGCATCACAAAAAAATCATAAAAATGTTTCCCTCCTAATTTAAGTTGTTCTTGGTTGGTATATTGGTGGTAAGGAACATCATTTTGAGCTGTCTTAAGTCAGCCTTTTTCCTCATTGACGTTTGCTTGTTTTGGCTCATGGAAGGTGAAGTTCAGGCAGCTGAACAATGGGTGCTCTGTCAGCATTGTGAAGTATTGAGTAACCATTCTGTTTCCCTCTGTTTCTTTTCCATTGTTTAAAGGTTTTTCACCTTGACTATTACAATTATGAGCATCATGGAAAATAATCTCAAAAAGAGCCCCGTTGTAGTCTTGGAAATAGTGCAAAGTCTGCTAAATCTTACACTGTGACCAAAGACTGACTTGTCTTTAGGTTCTTCAAATGCACGGTAGACATTAAGAATCCCTCTCAAAAGTGACACCTGAATAGTTGAAAGGAAAAAAAAAAATGTTAGTAACCTGTTGTCGGTGTGATTTTTCGCCACTAGATGGCAGCAAAACACTGCTGAGAATCTCACCACCCACTGCTCTGGGAAGGGCCTGTTACTGCCTAGCCTTCACCCAGAGGATCAGCATGAGCTACTGGCACACGTGTCAGTCGTTGTAGGGGAAGCCTTACAATGATATAGTATGAAGCTCACTGTTATAAGTTTTGTTTTTGGGGCTCATTATTTTCTCTGAAGTTTTCTGATATTCTTAAATAGCACACTCAGAATCCTGCAGGTCGTTCAGACAGATCCTGGTGAAGAGGATCTGGCCTGTATGCAGTCTCAGTGACAGCCGGAGAAGCACAGGTGTAATGTATAATGCAGTCAATGGACAAGATATGCTGAAACTTTTGGCACTGAAATGCAGAGCTCCACAGACATAAATACTGTTTTGTGACATCCACTATTATATTTGTTTAAGCAGTTAAGAAATAGTTTTTATCACAACTATTGAATTCATTAACAGTATATTGTTAAAGTTTTAAAAATTGTAATTTTAATCTTGCCTGATCGTTGAGATCCAAATCCTTAAAGAGTGTAATGCTGCAGCTGCTGCTCTACAGCTCTGACAGTCAACATTTTAACTTGTAATAGTCAGAAAATATCGGGTGTCAATAATAATGTTAATGATGCCTCTGTTCCATTTCTAATCAAGTGTCCATATAACCTGTGACAGACTGCCAGGCAATGTGAGGACTGGGTTTTTTCTGTTTTTGTTTCCACACTTGTCTGTTCAGCTTTAATCCTGCAACTTCTCTGGTAACAGTGTACTCACACTGGACTTTTGTCATGACCCGACTCCTCACTTTGAATAGGATCGGCTCACCTTTATATTGATTTCCAGCAGACTATGAGCTGTGGCTTTTATATCAGCTGAGCGTATTAGGGACCTGATAGGGACCTTATTGATGTCATAGAAAGCCAAGAGTAGGAAACAAAAATACTAAAATAGAGCATTTACAGCAGAGCTAAGCATAAGCTTCCAGCAGTCAAGGGTTCATGTGCGGAGGCAAGGGTTCATGTCAGGTTCCTCTGGTTCTGCCGGAGGTCTCTTCCTTGAAGAAGAAGAGACTTCCGGCGGAACCACTCTTAGGGACGGTGAGTATAACCTTGACGCATCCCATTGATGTTATTACAGCTCATTAGGGTTAATTAATGCTGAATTGTGGGAAAACTGAGATAGGGAGCCCCCTGCAGACTGTGTTGAATGACAAATCGAATTTGAGCCTGCAGAGTCTAAGTTCTGTGACTAATTCGTGGTTAAAATGAGGCAATGTCTGCCTGGCCTTAAACTGAAGAAGCTGCTGAGCTTGTTTTGTTTTGTTTTTTATTCTTGTGCTTTTCAGGCTGTGGTCAAGTTTCCAACCAAAAGCAGTACATATTTTAATTAAATATCGAGAAAATCTTCAAAGGCCAACACTAATTAATATGTCTTCCCTGAATTTGAGTTGAATGACTATTAAGAGTTGGCCACACAGAGAAACAGTTGGTGGAGCTAATTCTCCACACAGATGCTGTTCGTGGGCCACCGCAGAACAAGACATGACTTAATTAAAAGAGTGCCAATCAAACCTCAAGCGAATCAATTGAAGCAATGTGGGAAACTTGGCGTTTCTGTTTTGTTTAAAGCACTGATTTTAGGAAGGCTAGAATCACCTCGCAGGCCCCCTTTGACTCTTTTTTTTTTTTTTTCCCCTGCCATTACGTTTTGCGACTCCACTGGAGCAGTTCGAGTTTCAGTGGACAGTTAGGCCACATGCTTCGTGACTTAGCATGTTTGCATTTGTTTCTGGTTTTGATGACAGATGGAATTTACATTAAAGCCAAGTATTAAAATTATTTACTTGTGTTCTAGAATAAAAGGCACATTAATAAAAAACAGCTTGGTGGAAATGCTCTGCATTTGGCTGTTCTGCATGGTAAAGTTTAATTTTTTTTTTTCAGTTTCAACCTGTGGAGAAAAATGTAGTTTGGCATTTAAAAAGGAGGAAAAAAAGGTTTGGGTTTTTTTTTGTTTTGTTTTTTGTCTCCACAGTGTCATTCAGTTATGACGTATTATTTAAAAGAAGATGACCACTTTGGTTTGGTTGTATCATTGACCAGCATAGTAGTAAATCTGTTTGGGTACACAAATGTCTAATGACATGGCAACAGCACCCAAATAGCAACTCACACTGTCTTCCATTAAACTCTGCCACTCCATAACACAAGCGTGGAGACTGACTGTGTGTGTGCAGCAACAGAATTTAATTGTTTTCCTTGTTTCTCACAAGGCTGATTGGCTAATTGGATGTCAATAGATTTCCTTTCTTGTTTACATTTTCGGTGGATATTTGTATGCAGCCTGGAAATGGCGAGAAGTCTCAAACGCACCCTACAGTAGCGGGCGCTGCCTTTTTGTTTTCATTGACGTCAGAAGTGTTGACCTTTTGGAAAGGGATCATTATTTTCCATCTCATCCTTGTGTACAGTGACGAGAGCAAAGCTGTTTTTATTCCTCTCTGTACTGAAAAGGATGGCACACACCTCTGCCCCGCTGCCATTACACACAACAGAGGGGTAATGCAGGGCGGACTCCATATGAATGGCTTTTTACGAGACCGATGCATTCACCTCAGTGATCACTCCTTCCACCTCTGGCTGCCTGTGCTTGATTGCTGTGAGAGCTGCAGCGCACTAGCTCTCCTCTCACTCCCGTTTAGCCCGTTGCACTGAATGCAGTGTGGGTGTCAGACAGCTGACTATAAAAGTTCCATGTCGTCTATTTAAAATTGCATTCTAGACTCACGAAGCACAAACAGCAACACAACAGAGTTATTTTGGCATCACTTGATGTGTGTTTGTGTGTGTGTGTGGAGGCTTTTTTGTGTTATTACTTACTACTGATTGCTTTGATGACACAGAAGCTCACACACGTTATTTACTGTCACTTTCACATGAGGCTGCTTTTTTTTTTTCTTCATTTTTGAGGTCGGCCTCAGTCTGAGCAGCGAGGCACTAAATTTTGATCACTTAATTGTGTGTTCCTCTGAGGGGTGGGGGTTTGGTTGTGGTGCCGCGGTTGCTAATTGAACTTTGTGAGTCCAGAGGGCACATAAGGGCAGAGTTTCGCTGCTGAGAAGCACACTTCCCAGAGAAACAGAAAAAGCACTGGGCTGGCAAATACACAAAGATGAGAGCAAAAAATAACATTCTCAGCCCAAATTTAGTGCAACACTCTTGCGGTTCTTTCTCAGATTATAGGGTGGAGATTGCAAAATAGTATTTTTTTTTTTCTTTCCTGTTTTTACTCCATGGGGGTTGTGTGTTTGTTGCAGGTTTGGTTAGTTACAGCTCAGGAGAAGTCATCAGCTTCTCAGTTCATTTATTTTAGGACCACATGGCATTGTAACGGTGGGTTTCTCTGGGATCTCCTCAGTCAGGTGTGAAAAGTCTCAGAAATTTCTCTGAATCAATGCATTATCCAGCAATCCTGAAACCTTAAAAGCTCAGTGAGAACTTATTTTTTTTCTGTGTGTGTGTGTGTGTGTGTGTGTTACCTTCCTAATTTTTGCTTGTCACCAGGTAAGGACCGAGTCTTCAACACTCCTCTTTGTGAGCAGGGGATTGTGGGATTTGGCATCGGTGTAGCTGTCGCTGGTGCCACAGCCATCGCTGAGATCCAGTTTGCTGACTACATCTTTCCTGCTTTTGACCAGGTATGGCGCTGCCTTGCTCTGTGACAAAGTAATGTGAGTATTCGCACAGGTCCAGAAATATCAACATGTTCATGAAGGAACTGTCTGTTTTTTAAAAATCTGCTGTATTTTTTTTTTTTTTTCCAGTATTTTTTAAGCTCTCGTGATTTCGTACGTACTGGGGGAAAAAAGCACATGAAATTTTCAGACTGCTACCAAAATAATTTTAAACCCATTCCAATGTTTACAGTCTGAAGCCTGAGTTGTTTTTGGCTTAGCATTAATTTTTAAAAAGTGTAAGTGATGTCTGTGATGCTGAACAGAAATCTCACATTCATTTTACATTGTGGCCTGCATGCAGTCTGTAGTGTGAAAAAAATAGTTTACATTTAAATTAAAAAAGTTTTTGCTAAATCATGAAAAATGGACCCACTGTAAATAAATAAATATATAGATTATATAGAAATTAGACCTTTTTTAGAGTAGATGGTGGGAAATAAGAACTTTTCTGTCATTTCCATGTACAGTATTGGATTGTTTGCAATTCTGTAAGTAACCAAAATAAGTTTTCTGTATTTTATTTACTGCCATAACAGTCAAGACAATGTTTGTATATGTATTCCTGTTGTTTGCATATAGGTGTTTTTTAATGACTTTTTTTGTAGTTGTTTTTATTACTTTTTTTTTTAACTACATTAATCCACCAACAAATGTCATTAAATCTTTCTACAAGGACAAATAAAGAATCTTAATTGTTAATTTATAACTTAATTAGTATTTAGTATGATTGGCAATGAGGAGCTCTTTATCTGTCGGAAAAGCTGTGAAACTTCAATATCAAAAAGTTGAAAAACTATGCACTTCTTCACAATTTCCCAAGCCATCCAGTGGGCCGGATTGGAGTCTTTACCAGACCGATTCTGGCCCCCGTGCCTTATGTTTGACACCCGTGATGTAGAGTAACAGAAACAAGTACCTGCCTGTTTGATCTGTTTTCTGGTGTTCAGATGTTCTGTATAGTAGTTTGGATGTACAATAGATCCTGAAGAAGCTTTTTTTTTTTTTTTTAATCCTTTTAACACAAGAGAAACCTGTGTTACAGGAGGTCTCTGAATCAAGCCTGTAACTTGTTCAGGTTAGAAAACCTGTTAATGGGTAAATATCCATGTGCTGAATTTGATGTGAGGTTTAAATTTTTATCTATCTTGGCAGCTAAAATTTGAAATTAGAAGGCTGTTTACAGATAAGCAGTTGATATACCTTCTTGTGGTACCGGGTACATGCTGTGTTTACCTTTTGCAGGTCTCAGCTCTGCTGTTGTCACAGGCAAAGTGTTGCTGAATCTTCAAATTGATGCCTAAAAGTCTTGGATGTGATCATGTTTGCATTTGCATTTGTATTCCTAGTGGTATTCTCAGTGTTCCTAGTGGCACCCATATTTCTCCCATATTAACTTCCCTTCATTAGCTCTGAATCCAGAACATAATTTAAAGTCCTTCTCATCACATGTAAGGTCTTGGATAACGAGGCCTCATCTTAACTTAAAGAATTCATATAAATCAAATAGAGTACCTTACTTTACTTTCTTTGTTTTACTTTACTTTACAATATAAAACACCTCGAAGTAACTGTTGTTGTGATTGACAGTCAGCATCCTCGCATACGTCTCTCACTCAATATCTTTAGAAGCTTCAAGCAAAGACAGACAGAATGGGGGAAAAATGAACCTTTTACTCGTTGCTTTTCATATTTAGCTTCTATCTTCTTTGTTCTGCATATTTCTTGCAGCAGACCTTGAATGTCTGTTATTTAATATTTCTACAGCCTTGTACAGAAACATCAGCAGAACAAAAGAAGCCCTTTAAACAACCCCCTGCTTCAAAGCTTTGCTACAGAAGATTAATGTGACGTTAACACACTTAGCAGCACGTTGGGCAGTGCTGCTGTTTAACCATGCATATATGTTGACACCAGTGTCATCCTGTGTATTCTTGCCCTCCACAAGATAAATGCGAGTCTCGCTGCTATGTCAAGGCGACATGAAACAAAATATGCGATTGTGGAGCCAGTTTTTAAGACCCTCCTATTGTGACGCAGACAAACAGTAGATTAAATCTGGTGTTGGGCCTTGACTGGGATCCCTCTCGCCTTCTGCGCTCTCACTTAACACGATGGAGTCCAAACTGACCTTAGAGAGTCGTAAAAGGCGAATTAACAGTCCACCTGAGCTTCGGGGAGGGAAAATTTGGGACACCTTTTTGGTGGAAGCCCAGTGTCTGAAACTGTAGATGTAAAAGAAACCAAAGACACTTGAGGTGATGGCGCTCGTTAAAAATTAAGTGACGTTTTAATATCTTTAAGGGGAATAGCAGAGAGAATGCCTCCGCACATGAAGCCAGGTCTTTATTCACAGAAACCAAAGAAAGTGCTCTGTTTTTGTTGGGATGTTTTTGCAAAGTAGTTTCCCTTATGTTTACATGACTATGTTCTGGACTAATTTGCTGGTGCATTAATCTAAATTATTATTATCGCTTTCCAGATAGTCAACGAAGCAGCCAAGTACCGCTACCGTTCAGGGAACATGTTCGACTGCGGCAACCTCACTATTCGGGCTCCGTGGGGGTGCGTCGGCCATGGATCCCTTTACCACTCTCAAAGTCCCGAAGCCTTCTTTGCTCACTGCCCGGGCCTCAAGGTCAGTCCACTGCTTCACTGTATATGCATTTCCTTTAGACATTTGTGGGCGTTTAATCTGAATTTCATCTCTCACCTGAAAGCAGAATTTGAAAGTCTACTAGCAAAACCATATAGAAGTTGTAAATAGGCTGATCATTACTCTTTGTATTTTTAGTTATTTCATTATTTTTATAACTTTTCCTGCACCATCATCAGTGGTGATGCAATTAAAAATTATTTCCAAATTGTTCACAACAGTCAAAACAGTATAAGTTAAACTGTCCAGTTTAGATTACTTACACTAGAAGTGCTGAGATGGAGGGGGATATGAACTGGCCTGAGGAAAACCAACAATAAGGTTGTGATCCTTCCTCAAGTGCAGTCGAAGAGTTACGGTGTTCCAAAGAAATGGTGCTCAGAACAGAGCACCCACATTTTTGCTTTGAATTGCACCTCTTCTTTACCCTCTCTACTAATGTTTTTAAGTTTCTGCTGCCATTTTTGAACTGTTTGAATTTGGCATATCTGATGCAGGTAGTGATGCAGTTTTCAGTAGAACCTCTAGTTCATCTCAGCTCTGCCACCTCCTAACTCCACTTGAAAACATTTGCACACATCACTTTTTTGGGTTTCTTTCTTCTTCAGTCAGCTAAATGAAAGTAAGCAGCATAAGAGGCAAGGCTCATCACTGAGGCTAGCATCTCTGCCATTCAGAATTATATGACTGGCAGCTATGGGCATTTAAAGAAAGCAAAAACTATAGAAACAGATCACTACAACAGTGGAGGAGTAGAACAAAGGGGATGTCTTACAGTGGATCTGGAAAGTATTCACAATGCTGCATTTGTTCCACGTTTTGTCATGTTAAAGCCTTATTCCAAAATGGATTAAATTCATTTTTCACCTCAAACTATAACACGCCATAATGACAAAGGGAAACAAGTTTACTTGAAATTCTTGTGTGTTCTTGTAGAGAACAAAGCATCTGTATGTGTGTGTGAAAAGGGCCTGAGGAATGAAATTATTCATCAGTCCTGTGATACTGTCAGTGCAACTACTTTTAATCCAGGAGTTTTCTCATATACTTCCATCTGAGGTCTGTAAAGTTTACAGCTGCAGTTCATCCCCTGTGAGTAATAAATGGGTCTTCCAGTATAAGGTCACAAACTGATAAATCCTTGTGCATAATCAGCCCGGTTCCCTCCCTCTGAGGGTCGGTCTCAATACACAGAAATGATTTAGCTCTGGTAAATACACAGTGCTGCAGTTAAACCTGGATTTTGCCTTAAGTACAGCAGAACCACTGTAGTGTGCAGTAGCATGCATTGGGCAGCATGGCTCGGTTGTGGGATGCAACTACACTTTCAAGCACACGTGTAGAATGCATACAGTGGGTTGAGCATACTTGCCTGCGAGCCAGAGGCAGCAAGAACAGCAAGACCCAACCCAGAACAAAACAAAGCAGATGTCAATATCAGCAGATGTGATATTGATTAAATCAGATCCAGAATGAAAAAGAGGAGTAGGTGAGTTGCAAAGTGGCTTGTCGATACAGGGCGTCAGTAGGCAGGCTAAAGCAGCACGCCTGAAATAAAAGTGAGACAATTGGATCTTTTAGTATAAAACATCTGGAACCTTACAATTCTCGATTAGAGAATGGGCAAAACACCGCAATTCATTTGAAACCACTTTTTGTAAGTGTTTAAGTTTGTATAGTTGGGTATCAGTTTAAAGCATGTTGGACTATATGATGATATTCTCTACAGTCGAAATGTGAAACCGATTTAAATGTTTAAATATTCCATTCTGTTTAATAGGGAACATTAAGGTCAGTTCATTATATTCTTTGGCCTAACAGATGTCATTTATTTCTCAGGTTGTAATACCTCGTAGTCCAATTCAGGCCAAAGGGCTGCTCCTCTCCTGCATTGCTGACAAGAACCCATGCATTTTCTTTGAGCCGAAGATTCTGTACAGAGCAGCAGGTAAGCTGGTTTGTGTGTAAATGTTACTGTAAAAGCAACACACGACTGAAGCTTTGTTGATGTTTGTTCAGTTGTCCTCTCAGCTTTTTTTTTTTTTTTTTTTTCCCCCTCAACCTTCTGCTTGGATTCTTTATGAAAAGCAAATGTTCTCCCTCTTTAGAGGTGCGAAGCTAGACAAACAAACAATGTGCCTGACTACAAACAATGTGACTGAGATCAGCTGGGCCACAAGTGTGAAGCAGGCCGTCTAAATGGTCTGTGAAGTGTTGACAGTGGCGAGCTGAACTCGCTCCCCCCTCCGCTCCTTGGGTGCAGTGTTTAGGGGTAGCATGAAAAAGCCCCAAGGCCAGCGTGGCCTTGGGAACACTGCCGGGGTAAACAGTGTCCAGCATTACCAGCAATACCATAATAAACTGTTAACAGTTGTTGAAAGCTGCTGTAAAACAGCACTGCCTCGTCCACATGTTGGTCATTTGATTTCCAAGAATTAAGACAGATGAATTTTTAAAGACTTGACTTGTACCGACAGACTTTAAGAAAATGTTTTTATTTTTTTTTTGTGTTTTCTGCTTTGACAGGAATCAGGTCATATTATTAAAAAAGGTATGCTTTTTTCTTCTTCTGAGTAGTTCATACTGTAACGAAGGGCATTAGTAAAAACGGCTGTCGCAACACAGATAAGGCATTTTAATAGCTTCCATTCTATTTGATCTATGTTTGCTTACACAGCCTGACATGTACTTCTCCAAAAATGTAAGTTCATGAGGCGGTAACGCAGACCACAACAGTTGTGTTTGGTCCATATGGTAGCAATCGCACATACACAATTTGGACAAGGATTTCCTACACGATTTTAAAATGGAATATTTAATGGACTATCATTTTATTTAGCTTCGTTATTAGGCTAACACAATGGCCAATATATTTCTTTCGTTTCTCTGTCCATGTATAAACACAAATCAGTTCTAAAGTTTTCTCTTATAATATTCTCTCATAAAATCTGCTGAGCTCAGTCATCACTGTTTAGAGTATACAAAGCATCTCAGCAGAGTGGTGTAGAACCACCGATACAAACTAGTGCAGAACCAGCCTGCCGAAGAGTCCAGTTGGGGCTTGATGGCTTTGTTAAGTGTGGCAGTGGGAGAAATTGAATGGCTCACTGGTTGTCTAAAGGGTTTGTTTCATTCGACGTACAGACCAGAATTATTGTTAGTCTCACAGCCTTCTTAATGACAAAGACATCACCCACAGCTGCCATACCACACTGAAGTAAGGAGTCATGTCGTTGAGTTACGACAGCAGTGTTTCTTTGTAATGAGCGTAAACCGAGTGAATGTGGAAAAACTGAAACATACTGTTGAAACTGCACTCTTTCTCTTCAAGGAAAAAAAGGGGGTGAATTAGTTACTAGATCTTCAATAACATGTGATTTATTTCAACAATGTGCTTGTATGGGCAGTTTTATTGGCCTTGTCCACTTGTGATAGAGCTGATTGTTGTCTGTGAGCGTCAGCTGTGGTGGCATGTCAATTTTTCATAAATTAGGATTTACTGTTACTAGTTTAAGTTGTGTTTAAAAGTATACATACATTTTCTTTAAAGCAGTGCAGTTTTTTATTACAAAGTCAGTGGCCTATTATGACCATGAGATAAATTATCAGTCTCTATTTGTAACTGCTTATCCAGTTCAGGGTCATGGTGAGCTGAAGCTCGTCCCAGCTATTACAGAGAATAAAGCAGGATACACCCTGGACAGGTCGCTAGTCCATCACAGAGTTAACACAGACTGAAAGATAACAACTAACACCTTTATTCAAACATACAGACAATTTAAAATAATCAGTTAATCTAAGGAGAACAAATGATAAGAACTTACAACATGATTATGCCCTTAAAGTAAAATACAGAGTTGTGGTGGACTTGAAATCTTTTGCCCTAGTAAACTCTGTTTCTTAATTTATGTTTATCCTTGCTTTTATACGAAATGCACAAAACAAAATGTATAAAAGCAGATTCAAGCTTGCTTTCATCATTATTGATGGCTTTAATACCTCAGAGCTATAGCTACTTACTGACAAATGACTGATAAGGGATATAAGAGTGTAATACATGTGTCATGTTTCAGATTTATGTAGTTAATAAAATCAGTTATCATCAATAACTGTAGCCAGGAAGAAGGCAGGTGTTTTTGTTTGCATTATTTCACTGTTGATGCTGTCTGCCTCTTGTGGGATTGACGAAATAGTAGATCGGTGAGATAGTGTATGGAAAAAGAGAGATATTGCCGAGCCTTCCGCAGATCATTTTTACAAGAGCGATTTATTTATTTATGTGCCCATGAGTAATTTTGCTAATAATGTTGGTTGAAGCTAAGAGAAGCGTTGTGTTAACGGTACCCTCTTCCAGCTGCGAGCAAATGGACCCTCCTCAGACTGTGCCCAAATGAAGCCATTCATTTACTCAAACTCATAACAGAAACAAAGACGTATAGACCCCCCGCCTCCCCCCCCCCCAATAAAAAAAAAATTATTTAAATAAAAAAAATACAATGGTGGGGAGGGAAACAAAGAGAAACTGGCTTCTTTTTTTCCTTATAACCTGTTTACAGGCTGTTCCAGTGTTTATCTGTCTTAACATTCGACCAAACAACAAAACAAAATTAAACAAAAAGTAAGTTAAAAATCAAAATGTCTCTTCCAGCAACATAAAAATAAAGTTAAGTCTTTGTGCGATTTGGCGCATCTCAAATAAATAAATAAATAATAATCCAAAAAGTAGCTATATTAATACTGAAACAAACAAGAAAAGAAGGTAAAATATTCCCTCCAAACAAAACGTATAAATTCTAAATCGCAAATAAGTCCATGCATGATCACATTGCTCCGCCCATCAAAAAGTCTGCGCCTGTGCGAATAATATCGCCTATCATTGGTTATTGGACTGTAGTGATGGGATTTCCGGCTCTTTTTAGAGAACCGGCTCTTTCGGTTCGGCTCACTAAAAAGAGCCGGCTCTTTCGGCTCCGAACCGGCTCTTCAGGTTGTTTTGTTGCTTTAATTAATTTATTATTAACAATAATATAAAATTATGCACAAAAGGAATTACTAATGTAAAAAAAATGGTTTTATTTATATATGTTTATATATAAATATATGCGGTGGCCCCTAGAGACAAAACACGTACAAACTCCAAAAGCACATACAAACTCCAAAACACATTTCTAGCAGTTAACTGAACTTCCAAAACAGAGCTACCTAGATCACTTAAATTACACAATTGAAAGCATATGTGTATTGTTTGTGTATTTATACACAAGCACTCATATATATTCAAATAATTAAAAAAAAAAAAATTTACCTGTTATTACCACACACCAAATCCGGTTGTTGGTACTTGCTGGCTAGCACTTCTGTTGTCTTTTGTACGTGTTTTGGAGTTTGTACGTGCTTCAGGGTTTGTACGTGCTTCAGAGTTCGTACGTGATTTGAAGTTTGTATGTGCTTTGTCTGTAGGGGCCACCGTAAATATACTTTTATTTATTCACTCCACATAAAATGTAATAAATAAATCATATAATACAAAAATCAACTATTCACATTTCAACTTTTAACTATTTAAATTTTCAGCTTTTTCCTTTTAAACAAATTTAAAGTGAAACAACACAAAACACTGCAAACCACAACACAATTAAATATAAATTATAATATGAAAACAAAAAGAACATGCACATTCTCTGTCATATGGGCCTGCATGAATAAACTTTCTGAATCCTTTATCATCTGCAACTGAAAATAGTTGTACCATCATTTAGGGCTGGGCGATATATCGAGTTTTTAAAAAAAATATCGATATATTTTTATACGGATATAAGATGTGACAATATCCTTTATATCGATATAGTCTATGTTACGTTATAATTATAGTTGTGGAGCCACAAGTTTGCCTCCTCTTTTGTCTTTACGCAACGTTACTCGACCTCGCCTCTCTCCTTACTGAACACAACTCCCCCTCCCATCGCTTCACCTGCAGCAGCGACAAGATGGACACGGCAAATCTCCGTTAACGAGTTACTGCGCATCGCCCCGTGCGTGGGGCTGGACGGCGTTAACGTGCTAACGAGCTAACCACGCTAACGCCATGCACGGCTTAAAATCCTTTCATTTTCTCAAAAGTTGACAGCGCGCCTTTTGTATGAATTCTGGTTGTGCTTGATGACCGCGAACCGATTTAATGTGGTACACGGCGCTCAGCAATCTGTCAAAAAATGTTTTAGTACGACTTTGGCAAGCTACGGAGCTGCACCGCTTGATGGATTGTCGGAGCATTACGGGTACCAAGGAGCCTCGCGTAGTAATACGTACTGTGCTTCAACGTAATATTACCGTATTGTGTGTGTATAAGGACCATAAATGGCACCTGTTAAGAGACATGGTTACGAAGCGGATTTCAAACTCCAGGCTATCAGTCACGCAGTAGAAGTTGGGAACAGTATGCACAATTGTGAGCTCTTTGTTATGCACAAAAACAACATAGTTTTCTTTTATTTATGGAGCATTATTATTTAATAAATGCTCATAATTTATTTTTGAGTATTTTTTTTTCATGTACGTCTATGCTGTATGTTAATAGAAGTGCCTGTGTGACATCTGGGACACAGATTTGACTAAGAACTCTCTTTTTGTTCTTACTTTATGGCTTTAAAAAAATATCGAGATATATATCTTATATCGCCATCCAGCTAAAAAATATCGAGATATGAATTTTGGGTCATATCGCCCAGCCCTACCATCATTGCATGCACCATAGTTTTAGCTAATAGTTTTCTACCCCTTCTCTGTCCTGAATGCAGGACATTGCTGCTGTCAAAGTGATCTTACTCAGACGTGGGTGGCCTTTACTTTAATATTATTTACAGCTGTTTTCAGACATGCCTAGGCCATTACACATGAAGCCATAGTGCATGTGGGTATTTGGAATTCATCGTGCAGGAGTGTAGACAGTGTATCAAGCTGCACATAGCAAATCAGACCTTTTTTTACATTCACATTGAGATGCCTGGTTATTGCATCCCAGAGTTGGGGTTAAACATGCAGGAAAAACTCTGGGGTGTTGCACTAAGAGGGACCTAGTAAGGCCGCCGTTGTGACTGACACATCAAACCGCCTCATGTTACATTGTGACAAATCCATTGTCGGCTTCACACTGAGGGGTATTTTAGCTGTAGCATGTGCAGGGTTATTTTCATTTCCTACAGGAGCAGAGCAAACCAGCTTCTCGTGCAACATGCCTCTAATGATCTCTGCTCGATTATGAAGTCATGCTTTTTGATTGCTGGGGCCTCTAATTTTTTGCTTCCAATAGGACAAAAACCACTCATTTGCCCCATTGAGGTTATACTGGTTTGCAAGGACCTAAGATTCCACTTGTTAAACCGTAACCCAGTTTTCATAATTCAGGTTTAACTTTCTGAAAAAGGCTATTTTTCCACTCAATTGGCCAATTTTCTGTCTCGTCTGGAAGCCTAAACAGGAGAGTCGCACATAATTCATCAAAGTCGTTGGGATGGGCAGCCTTTCTTTCCTTTAACAACTCGTAGGCTCTAAAGGATCATGGAAGCCGTTCAAGGTTTCCAGAAAGGTCTCAAACTCAGCATCTCCTTAGAGCACAATTACTCCGCCTAATTGCAATTTTAACTTTTTGTGTTGCCTTTGAGGAACGCTTTTTAGTAGTTCACGTTCTCCAAGATCCACTCACACTTTAAGATCCTGTACGCTGTGCAAACTTTGGAGCCAAAACCAAGATGGTGAATGAGATTCAAAGACAGTAAATGCTACATTTAGAGGTTAAATGTTTGCATCTGTGCAGTATAAATACTGCTAATAAGCCGCTTGTTTGAAAGTGATGGCAGTTCTGAGTTTATGATAAGTTTTTGCGTTATAATAAATTCCATGACTGTGCTAATGTTTTCCACGACTTTAATAGCTTTTATTCAAACCATATACTTACATGCACTTTGTCTTGGACTTGAGTTCAAAGAGGGCCTGGCTGCGAGGCTCCCTCTTTTGGGCTGATATTCCGTTTGTGGCCCCTTTTCTGATTGATACCCCATCCCAATGTGTTGTTGTCAAGATTAATCAGAGTTACAAGCCCATAGCTGGCAGAGGATCTCATTAGCTCATGCATTAGATTGTGCTGATAAAAGCACACTGGCTGTGGTGAGAGATGAGGTTCTGGAAAAAGCCTAAAGAAGCATTTGAAGTGAGCCAGATAAAATGTTCAAGAGCAGGGATCTTTTTTTGTTTTGTTTTTGAAGGTCTGTTATTTGATCAGTTTATCATCTGGTCTGTCATTTAGAGGCACGCTTGGTTCGAGTTGGAGTATTTTAGCTAAAAATCTCAGACTTCATAGTGAAATGATGAATTAATGTTTTTTTTTTTGTTGTTGTTGCTCATTTTACATTTTGTAGAGGTTTTGAATGTGTATGTTTTGTTTTTTCTCAGTGGAGCAGGTTCCCGAGGACCCTTACACCATCCCACTCTCACAGGCTGAGGTCCTACAGGAAGGAAGTGATGTCACTCTGGTTGCCTGGGGAACGCAGGTAGGCAATCACACTCATCATTGACACACTCTCAGCAGGTTACCCGAGCAGTTTCAATGTTATAGTCTATCTTTGACTCATTTTCCATGGCCACAGGAATATAGGAGGGTCCAAGTTTCATTTTCACTAAATGACATTTAAACCCGGGGAGGGTAGCAGTGGATTAACTCTAAGTCTCTCCCTAGCCCCCCTTTGTGTCCCAGCAAGGTCTCTCAGCAGGCAACCTGAGAGACCATATCTGCCCAGACTTCTCCACGACATCAAGGCTGTCGATGATTCTCTATTAACACTACATGTCTGCTGCACACTTTCCATTGTGGCCTTTTTCTTTTCACATGTGAGATTTTATGTTCCTCAGCTTGATATAAAGATGCCTGTAACTCAACAGGAGTCATCCCTGACTTCGATTGTACCCAGCCACTTTAACAGGCTTATCCAGGGCATCATGTACTTTCAAGCGTGGCAGGGGGAGGGTCGGACAGTGCTGAAGGAAACTGTCTAACTATTAATACTGAAGGGTGGATAGGGAGGAAAGAGGATCTAGTAAAGTAGAGGAAAACATGATTCTCCTTTCTCTAAACAGCATCCTTTACCACCCTCATTCATCCGTCTCGCTTATTTAAATGATAATAAGCAAACAATGTAACTTTTTATTCTTTAGAATTGCAGAATTGCATTATTGAGTATTATGCTTGTTTATAAGTTTGAAGTTGTGTTTTTGTTTTTATTTTTTCAAACTGGCACATCTGCTGACAACTATTGTAGTTGCGATCATTCAGATTTATCACAGCAATTCTTGTTTGGAAGCAATCGGGGGAAAAAAATGGCTGCCAGTAAACACAGACTCAGTGAACCCAGACACTACAGTGATGAATTGATGAGGCAGGACGATTTCTACGCCTATTTTTCTTTTTCTTGTGACTTCTCACATTCAGCTTTCTTTTTGTCAGTCTGTTCTGAATCGGGTGCAATATTTGTTTAGCTGAAAGTAAAATAAAAGGCAATTCTTAAATTATTGTCATTATTATGAAATTGCATTTTTACTACCTGTAAACCAGCATAGTAGCACTTACAAAGATGTGAATATGAATGTTAAGTTACAAACTATTTGTCAAGCGCTGGCTTTTAGTTGGGATGGGTCAAAAGAGCGGTAAACAAGTTCCTAAACATTCCGAATTGTGGTGTGAAAGGAACAAGCTTTTGTTTTTCCATTCAGAAACCAACAGTGTTTTCAGCATCTGGAGATAATAATAAAAATATGCCTTTTTATTGTCACATTATTTTAAGTGTAAGACTTAGTGTTACCAAATTTAAGGCAGACTGAAAAGTCTTTTTCATTTCCTGTTTAGATTCATGTGCTGAAGGAGGTGGCGTCCATGGCTCAAGAAAAACTGGGAGTATCCTGCGAGGTCATTGATCTACAGACCATCCTACCCTGGGATATCGAAACCGTTTGCAAGGTAACAGAGATGCATGCACACAGCACAAACAGAGCAAACTGAAAAAAAGTACCACAAACATTTATTTTGGTGCCACTTGTTTTTTGTAAGCAAGTGAATAAATGCATTATATATAATAGTGGAGCAATAGATGTAAAACACAGTCCACAATCCTGCACAAAGAATGCCAGTTAAATGAAAGCTGTAATGATTAAAGTCGTTGAATAACAGGAAATAATCAGATTTGAAGAATCATATCGTTTGAGTTTCAAGCTGAATACTTTGACATCTGTTATTCATTTAGATGGTCATTTGCCATAAATACTGCTGGTCAGAGGAACCGTCTTCCTACTGGATCTTTGTTTATTGTGGTACAAAGTTGGGCAACGTTCATCTGGGCAGTGTGGTTCTCTTTGGTTCCTGATAAACAGGATCCCTTCTACCGCTGGAAAGACGCGACTGCTAGTTTATGTTGCCTCAGCCTTACACAGGCTATGGCACTCACTAAAATAAAATATTTAATTTGGGCGGGCTTTGAGAAGGGAGCTTTCTTTCCAGTGGGTATTCCATCCTTATTTACTTTTAAATACAGGAAGGAGCATGACACAAGACAGTTTGGAGAATTGTGGCCTAGAAAGATTCTTTCCTGCTCACCAAGGGCAAAGCGCCTGTAGACTAAACCACCAGGAGACCAGCTGGGGAGGGTCTGATGTTATGAAGAGACAAAAAGGCATGTCTGTCAAGTCAAACCTTAAGGAGCCTTGCAGTGAGACACGACTCATAATCATGCATCCTCTTGACACTCGGATTGCTGCCTTTTGCAATGGTCCTTGAATACATCACAAACCATCTTTGTTTGTCACCAGCTGTTTAATTTCGCATGTTTATTATCCAAGTTTCATGCTCCTCTGCTGAAAGATACACCTTCATCAGCAAGCACCAGGCTGCGCCTGCTGCCAAGCATATCTTATAACCAGCATTTAAAAGGCAGGAAGAAACTGTGGTAGGAGGGTAGTAATTTAATAGGGAGTCAATTTGAACTGATGGCAGAGACTGCAGCATTGTGTTGGCACGGAAATACTCGGAGTGAGCCGCAGTCAGTTACAGTTTGTTCAAGGGGGCTTCTCAAGTCCATGCAATCTTTCTTTCATTTTTCTTTTTTTCCTTTTTTTGTTGTTGTAATTTGTGCCCCATTAAAACAACTGCCATGAAATTGAATAGTGTGTTTATGTGCTGCTTAACAGGCCTGATGCCAAGCCTGCCACCTCGAGCTTGTCAACAACATCTCTGCTTGTCATTTCCTCCAGCCCAATATTCCTTAAACATCTGTCAAACCCATAAACCAATTTCCCCAAACACACACACACACACACACACACACACACACACACACACACACACACACACACACACACACACACACGGCCTGTTCCTTCTTTCATATTTGGCAGTAAAGTCACTGTTGCATTAAACTAATCACTCTAGGGATACAAGTCTCTTTTTCAAGCCTCTTCTGCTGGATGAGCAGTGAAACAGCCTTTTAATCAGGCTATTATCAAATTTCAGCGAAGGCACAGAATTAATTTCAGTGCAAATCACGATTATTATCACCCAGACTAATGCACAGGAATACGCATTAACGGCTTTTATTTTATCTTTTAATTAATCAGAAACAAGCAAGCAAATAGCCAGATGTACATTATTCACAACTAAAACAAATGGAAGTAGCTTACGCAACACCTGCCATCACAAATAAAAGGTGGCAGATGCAACGCTGCGGAGACATCCAAATGCTACGGCTTGTTCATTTCAAGCATAAAAGGAGCCAAAGGCACAATGCTGAGATGACCTTTGGTTATCCAGAGGTAGACATGTCTGCCATTATTTTCATTTGGAATGGGAGACGTGTTAACAGATAGATTTTAGCATTTAAATTAAAGCTGTGTTTGTCTGCCTTTTGTGCATATATTTAAAATGCTTTACATTTCATTGGACTGGCTAGAGCTGAAACAATTAGCCGACTCATTAGTGTGCTAACGGAACAAATGATCTTTTGATATTACAAAAGATTACTTAGCTTTATTTTAAAGCCTTTAGCTTTCAATCAGCTTTCAAAGGCAAAGTATCTTTAGCATTAAAATTAAGCTAAAGTTACTTTCAGCATCTGCTTTACCACAAGGGGTCACCACAGCTGGTAGTTCTGCATGTTTGATTTGGCAGATTTCCTGATACCAACCTCAGAGGGAATTTGGATGCAAACCAGTGACTTTTTTTACTCACCAAGCAAATGTGTAAAAGAGCTTATGTGGAAAATAATTAGCATTATTTACAGAATAATGAAATTTTCAGCTTTCTTAAAACTATGTTTTATGAAAAATCAACTAACTTCAGCAGTCTTGAGACAATACTACAAAGCAGAGTGACACTATAGATAGAAATCTTCAAAGTTTCATACACTTTGTTGCTTATTTATGTTATAAAATGCACAAAAAGAAACACACCCCACAGTTGAAAGCTTTCACTGTTGTGGCAGTGACAGCAGGCAGTAGTACAGTGCCCTGAGTGTCCTCAGTAACCCCTCACAAGTGGTGCCCTAAAAACTGGGCGCTGTGCAGCTGCTCTGGGCTGGCAGGAGTTTAAATGCCTGAGAATCAGCAGAGCTGCAATCCACACAACCATCTAAGTTTCGTCACACTGCAACCCACCCATGCAGAACTAGTTTAAGTATAATATCTATAAATGGCTCTTTGATGCTGAATCTTTGATCAGTCCATTTGTTGTTGACTCCAATTTTTTTTTTTAAAGAAAGTCACATTGATTAAAAACCTGTTTTGTCTATGTGAGTTTAAATCCCAGAAATGCACTATATGGACAAAAGTAGTGGGCCTATATATGACACCTACAGTAGCTACTTAGCCATGGAAACATGTCCTATGAAGCTGCTGGTGCACAGTTTCTGTGCTGATGTTAATACTGAGGAGGTTTGAAACTGTGTAGTTATTGAGTCGGTAGAGCATCGAAGACATTTGTGCACTCTACAACCCTGCTGTGGTTCCTAAATGCTTCCACTTTGCAGTAATATAACTTGCAGTCAATCGTGAAATATCTTGGAGGAAAGAAATTTGACCAACTGACAGCATTATGCTGTTGCTGTTACAGCACTATGCTCAAATTCAATGACAATTTTAGAATATCCTATTCTTTCATTATTATGTTTAAAGGCAAACTCCATGGATAGGTGCTTGGTTTTATACATACAGTGGCTTGCAAAAGTATTCGGCCCCCTTGAACTTTTCCACATTTTGTCACATTACAGCCACAAACATGAATCAATTTTATTGGAATTCCACGTGAAAGACCAATACAAAGTGGTGTACACGTGAGAAGTGGAATGAAAATCATACATGATTCCAAACATTTTTTACAAATAAATAACTGAAAAGTGGGGTGTGAATCTATAGACATCATATGATCCATTTTACAAAAATGTGTGCTCGCCCCTGAGTCAATACTTTGTAGAACCACCTTTTGCTGCAATTACAGCTGCCAGTCTTTTAGGGTATGTCTCTACCAGCTTTGCACATCTAGAGACTGAAATCCTTGCCCATTCTTCTTTGCAAAACAGCTCCAGCTCAGTCAGATTAGATGGACAGCGTTTGTGAACAGCAGTTTTCAGATCTTGCCACAGATTCTCGATTGGATTTAGATCTGGACTTTGACTGGGCCATTCTAACACATGGATATGTTTTGTTTTAAACCATTCCATTGTTGCCCTGGCTTTATGTTTAGGGTCGTTGTCCTGCTGGAAGGTGAACCTCCGCCCCAGTCTCAAGTCTTTTGCAGACTCCAAGAGGTTTTCTTCCAAGATTGCCCTGTATTTGGCTCCATCCATCTTCCCATCAACTCTGACCAGCTTCCCTGTCCCTGCTGAAGAGAAGCACCCCCAGAGCATGATGCTGCCACCACCATATTTGACAGTGGGGATGGTGTGTTCAGAGTGATGTGCAGTGTTAGTTTTCCGCCACACATAGCGTTTTGCATTTTGGCCAAAAAGTTCCATTTTGGTCTCATCTGACCAGAGCACCTTCTTCCACATGTTTGCTGTGTCCCCCACATGGCTTGTGGCAAACTGCAAACGGGACTTCTTATGGTTTTCTGTTAACAATGGCTTTCTTCTTGCCACTCTTCCATAAAGGCCAACTTTGTGCAGTGCACGACTAATAGTTGTCCTATGGACAGATTCCCCCACCTGAGCTGTAGATCTCTGCAGCTCGTCCAGAGTCACCATGGGCCTCTTGGCTGCATTTCTGATCAGCGCTCTCCTTGTTCGGCCTGTGAGTTTAGGTGGACGGCCTTGTCTTGGTAGGTTTGGTAGGTAACTTGAAACGGTCTCCTCCTGACTTAGCTTGGCTGGCCATCAGTGACCCAGGTGGGAAGCCTTTGACTGACCTCCCCTGCACCCTCTCAGTAAAAGCATAAAACAGTGTGTTCTGTATATGATATGCAACTAGGCTTTTAGTTGTTATTTCTTACGAGATTCACATTTCTCAACACATTTGAGAAACCCTCAGGGGTAAATCACACTAACAAAACATGACTCTAAAAGATAAACTCTACTACACAAGGGATGTCTTAAAATACATTTTTATCATTTCATTGACCGAGGCACTGTGAGATGGAACCGTTTTCAGTTCAGTAAATAAACAGTTAAGATTCGTTGGAGCCTTTTGAAACGGGTGTTCTCTTCTGATAAATAGATTTTCAGGACAAGTTGTGTTCTTCAGTTTAGAGAGGAAGTAGCCAAGACATTGTTAATTCAAAAGATTGTACACCTGGTGTCCAGCTTTTCCGGCAGCCTCGCGTCTCCGTAAAGCCAGCCCTTTTGTGCTGCTTATTAACTGGACGTGAGAAGCGGCGAGTGTGCAGGCAGTGAGATAGGCTGCAGACACACATCCAGCTGTTGGCAGCCAATTAAAATTTCTCATGTCCGATGAGTTACATTTCCCCCCCTGTATCCTTTGAGTGGAGGATTTGTGCATGCATGTGCAGTCTGTGGTTAGCTGGTTTTTATATATGTATGTGTGTGTGTATATATATATATTGTATATATGTATGTATATATATATATATATATATATATATATATATATATATAATATATATATATATAGATATATATATAATATATATATATATTATATATATATATATATAGCCCGTGAGTCGTTTTTTGAGTGTGCACATATATAGTGAAGCACGATGTGTCTTCAAAGTAGAAATTCTCTTTACTATAAGAGAAACATGCCTTTTTCTTCCCGAGGGATCTGTTGAGGCAGCCACCAGCTACACTCAGATATAAATATATTCACGCCTCTTGTTGACAAAAGGAATCATGGGTAGAAATTACTATGAAAATACAGAAAAAGTGAGTGTATTTAATTTTGTCCCAGTGTCTCAAGCGTTCCAGTAAATGTAATAGTCGTTCTTTAAGGGATAAACAAAATGGCTGGTTTATGTCTGCCAGACCCACGGCTCAGATGATACTCTGTGGAAAGTCTTCCTGCCGTGCTTGGGCAGCGCACGTGTGGAGTTGTGTAAAGATGCTACATAAGAGCTTGCTGATTCCTTGCTAAGTGGACTGCTTTACTCCCTACTGATTAACAGCTTGTTGAGCTGATGAGCATTTTGCCAACATTTTCATCTGTTCTTACACGGGCCTACATTTGTTTGAATTGGCCACTCCGGGAGGCTTACAAAATATCTCTGCTACTCCCATTATTCCTTTGGTCCGCCGTTGGTGATTCAGCCTCATTCTCAGGTTTTCCAGACTCCGAATCCGGCCAGTGAAGAACTGACCGAGGCCAGTTTATAATTCAGTCTTCGGTTCACGCACAGGTCCTTATAGGAAGCAGCCTGTACACCCAGGATGCCCCAAGGACCTCCACAAGGGGCTTCCCCTCTCTCTCCTGTTTTCCAGTGGCTCTTCCTTAACTTCCCATTCTTTAGTACTGCCAGAATGTCAGAGTTTTAAGACATGATTATGGCGAAAAGAATTCAGAATAGCAATAATCGATAGAGGTTCAGGAAATGCTTTTCGTTAAAATCATAGTTAACCTGTGATGTGAACAAATCTCGACACGGTGGATGCAGGGTGAGAGTGAAAGAAGAATTTGGGTGGGGAAAAAACAACAAAAAAGAAAACAGTACCAACTATATTGTCCCCAGTGAGGCAAAAAGGAAAACTAAAATGCACAGTACCCAGTTTGCACAGCTAATGAAGAGCATCAAACTGCAAAGACTATCAGGCTATCCACAAACTGCAAATGCATCAGTGAGGCAAGATGCTGGGGACAATAGCACCTTTTACAGAGCGCCTAGCTTTAGCTTCAAGTTGGAAAAGCAGAGAGGAGCAAGGGCAAGTGCAGACAACGAAACGGTAATTAAAGAAAGAATTCAGTCCTTATTAGTTCACCCCCATCGCCAGTGCTGCCGTCAACATGTACCGTAGCCTGAGGATAACACCAAGTAACTCTGTTGCCTTGTGAGAACCCAGTCTCTCCTGGTTTGTGAGAGGAGTATCTGCAGCAACAGCCAGTCAGCCATAAAATGTGTAGACAAACTGAGGCTGCGGTGCAGTAGTTACTTATTAATAGTCTATTACTAAAATGGAAGCGAGCTATGAACTGGAAAGTGGGTCTCTAACTGTGATTGTATTGGTGCTGGGTTGTTTGCAATACTATCTATGCTATTCATTTTTTATTTTATTTTATTTTTTTGGCCTGTCCCGTTTGGCTCTTTTGCCATCAGAATTGTTGTCTAAAGGCAAAGAAAGATGCCCAACGGATTTACTTTACCAAATTGACCATCCCAGCCTTGCCGTAATGGTCCATTTGATTCACCTTTTATTGTTTGTTTTATTTTCACTTGCTGAATATGGGACAGTGTGTTAAGCGTCTTTTTATGTCTGTCTCCACGTTGGTTGAGTGTGGAGTAGTGAGAGCATGAGGGTGGGAATGGATGTAAATAAAGTGCCTGTACAGTGGGGCAAAAAAGTATTTAGTCAGCCACCGATTGTGCAAGTTCCCCCACTTAAAATGATGACAGAGGTCAGTAATTTGCACCAGAGGTACACTTCAACTGTGAGAGACAGAATGTGAAAAAAAAAAAATCCATGAATTCACATGGTAGGATTTGTAAAGAATTTATTCGTAAATCAGGGTGGAAAATAAGTATTTGGTCACCTCAAACAAGGAAAATCTCTGGCTCTCACAGACCTGTAACGTCTTCTGTAAGAAGCTTTTCTGTCCCCCACTCGTTACCTGTATGAATGGCACCTGTTTGAACTCATCATCTGTATAAAAGACACCTGTCCACAGCCTCAAACAGTCAGACTCCAAACTCCGCCATGGCCAAGACCAAAGAGCTTTCGAAGGACACCAGGAAAAGTATTGTAGACCTGCACCAGACTGGGAAGAGTGAATCTACAATAGGCAAGCAGCTTGGTGTGAAAAAATCAACTGTGGGAGCAATCATCAGAAAATGGAAGACATACAAGACCACTGATAATCTCCCTCGATCTGGGGCTCCACGCAAGATCTCATCCCGTGGGGTCAAAATGATCATGAGAACGGTGAGCAAAGATCCCAGAACCACACGGGGGGACCTGGTGAATGACCTGCAGAGAGCTGGGACCAAAGTAACAAAGGTCACCATCAGTAACACACTACAACGGCAGGGAATCAAATCCCGCAGTGCCAGACGTGTTCCGCTGCTGAAGCCAGTGCATGTCCAGGCCCGTCTGAAGTTTGCCAGAGAGCACATGGATGATACAGCAGAGGATTGGGAGAATGTCATGTGGTCAGATGAAACCAAAGTAGAACTTTTTGGTATAAACTCAACTCGTCGTGTTTGGAGGAAGAAGAATACTGAGTTGCATCCCAAGAACACCATACCTACTGTGAAGCATGGGGGTGGAAACATCATGCTATGGGGCTGTTTTTCTGCCAAGGGGACAGGACGACTGATCCGTGTTAAGGACAGAATGAATGGGGCCATGTATCGTGAGATTTTGAGCCAAAACCTCCTTCCATCAGTGAGAACTTTGAAGATGAAACGAGGCTGGGTCTTCCAACATGACAATGATCCAAAACACACCGCCCGGGCAACAAAGGAGTGGCTCCGTAAGAAGCATTTGAAAGTCCTGGAGTGGCCTAGCCAGTCTCCAGACCTCAACCCCATAGAAAATCTGTGGCGGGAGTTGAAAGTCCGTGTTGCTCGGCAACAGCCCCAAAACATCACTGCTCTCGAGAAGATCTGCATGGAGGAATGGGCCAAAATACCAGCTACTGTGTGTGCAAACCTGGTAAAGACCTATAGTAAACGTTTGACCTCTGTTATTGCCAACAAAGGTTATGTTACAAAGTATTGAGTTGTATTTTTGTTATTGACCAAATACTTATTTTCCACCCTGATTTACGAATAAATTCTTTACAAATCCTACCATGTGGATTCATGGATTTTTTTTTCACATTCTGTCTCTCACAGTTGAAGTGTACCTCTGGTGCAAATTACTGACCTCTGTCATCATTTTAGTGCCCCACTTGTATGTCTGTGTCTATATGTCAGGTTGGGTGTCAGGCGCCACCTCTCTGGGGACATCTTAGGCCCTCCAAGGTATGGAGGCCTATCTCCCCCTACCACCACTTCCCCTGCCAGTGGCGGACTCCCTCAGACATCGGTGCGTTGGTGGTTCTTTGTGTCCGGGGATGGGCGTCCAGGTACACACCGGCTCACTCCTTGGCGGCCGCTTATCGGGGCCTGGAGCCTGGGGCTCGCTCGGGCCACTTCGGAGGTGGGGTGCCCCCGGCCTCTCGGCCTGGGGCTCGGTCACTCAGGCACGGCTGGCTGCCGGCGGAGCTCACGGGCGCGTCACTGCAACTCCCCCTGGCTTCTGCTCCGCAGCTGCTGAGTGAGCCCTCATCTGGGACTCTCCTCAGCTCTTTCTGGGACAGTGGCGCGGCTGCCCCTCTGTTGGTCTTCCTTGGTCTCTTGTGTTCTGGGGGCCTCTGGATGTCTGGAGTTTTGATCTCCTCCATACCTGCTTCATGCCCTGGAGGACGGGGCTGTGGCCCCCCCACACCCTCTAGCAGATTATTACATGAAGGAACCTTTTAAAAAACAAAAAACAAGCGCGTCCATGCTCACAGGTGTACACACGGGTGATCACACCCACAAACTACACCCTTTTTGGCTCCTACCTCAAAGCACACTGTGTTCTGTTGATCTTATGTGCTGCACAATAATGTTTAATATTTAGTATTTACTGTCATATTCCCATATATCATTGTGATGTTGTTTATTCTATTACTCTTGTTCTCTTCTGCTTGTTTTCTTTTTTCTTTCTCAGCAGGTGATCCAGGTGATTGATATATGCATTTTTTTTCTCTGCCCGTTCTGTTGGTTTTTGTTTTTTGCCCTTCTCCCCCGTCCCTCTTCTCAGCTGTTTCTCTTTCCCTCTTTCTTTCTCCCCTTCTTTCCCCCAGTCAAGTC